>NC_048579.1:23502565-23560065 GCF_013265735.2 Oncorhynchus mykiss
GGTTTTGATCAGTTATGATAAAGATGGCTGTGGTTTTGATCAGTTATGATAAAGATGGCTGTGGTTTTGATCGGTTATGATAAAGATGGCTGTGCTGTGGTTTTGATCAGTTATGATAAAGATGGCTGTGCTGTGGTTTTGATCAGTTATGATAAAGATGGCTGTGCTGTGGTTTTGATCAGTTATGATAAAGATGGCTGTGCTGTGGTTTTGATCAGTTATGATAAAGATTGCTGTGATGTGGTTTTGATCAGTTATGATAAAGATGGCTGTGCTGTGGTTTTGATCTGTTATGATAAAGATGGCTGTGCTGTGGTTTTGATCGGTTATGATAAAGATGGCTGTGCTGTGGTTTTGATCGGTTATGATAAAGATGGCTGGGCTGTGGTTTTGATCGGTTCTGATAAAGATGGCTGTGCTGTGGTTTTGATCGGTTATGATAAAGATGGCTGTGCTGTGGTTTTGATCGGTTATGATAAAGATGGCTGTGGTTTTGATCAGTTATGATAAAGATGGCTGTGCTGTGGTTTTGATCAGTTATGATAAAGATGGCTGTGCTGTGGTTTTGATCAGTTATGATAAAGATGGCTGTGGTTTTGATCGGTTATGATAAAGATGGCTGTGCTGTGGTTTTGATCGGTTATGATAAAGATGGCTGTGGTTTTGATCGGTTATGTTAAAGATGGCTGTGGTTTTGATCAGTTATGATAAAGATGGCTGTGCTGTGGTTTTGATCAGTTATGATAAATATGGCTGTGCTGTGGTTTTGATCGGTTATGATAAAGATGGCTGTGCTGTGGTTTTGATCAGTTATGTTAAAGATGGCTGTGGTTTTGATCAGTTATGATAAAGATGGCTGTGCTGTGGTTTTGATCGGTTATGATAAAGATGGCTGTGCTGTGGTTTTGATAGGTTATGATAAAGATGGCTGGGCTGTGGTTTTGATCGGTTATGATAAAGATGGCTGTGTTGTGGTTTTGATCAGTTATGATAAAGATGGCTGTGCTGTGGTTTTGATCGGTTATGATAAAGATGGCTGTGCTGTGGTTTTGATCGGTTATGATAAAGATGGCTGGGCTGTGGTTTTGATCAGTTATGATAAAAAGGGTTCTAGATTTTCCAGATCTGTCCAGAGAGGTCAGCTCCGTGCCTCTGTGTTGTTTTACGGGACTTGTTGACAACAGGGTGTGTTGTTAGTGTCAACTGTGCATGTAGGCCTGCCAGGCTTTCCGGGTTGCATCACAAATGGCACCCTCTTCTCGTTATATTGCACTACTTTTGACCAGGCCCCAAAGGGATTCCCATTGGGCTCTGGTCAAACGTAGTGCACTATGTAGGGATAGGGTGCCATTCGGAAACTAAGCCCTGGGTCACAACAAAACACACCACAGAATCAGAAACAGTTGGATAATATTTTATGAGGAAAATGTAACTGGAATGTCTTCTTATAAAAGACAGACGCAGCCTGAAATAAAATGATCGTGACTCAGATTCATTTAGTTTTTCTCTTTTGCGGACGGATGCAGACACATTTTGACACGGGCTTAATCTTTCTGCCCTGTTAAACCCATTTAGCAGGAGAGGGACATTCTAAACATTTACGTTTGTGGCCGGGTACAAACCTCTATATAAGTCCCAAATGGCACCCTATTCTCTCTTAGAGCGCACTACTTTTGACCAGAAGCGCACTATATAGGGAATAGGGTGCCATTTGGGACGCACACGCACTGAAAGACTGAAAGGAAGTGAACTTGATGAGACTCAAACTGTTTGTTGGACATGGTGTTCTAGGACAATCTCTTCTGTCTTTAACACAACAGATTTTTTGTTAAGCACAGACTGACCTCTTGGAAGAGAATCCAAGTGTCTGGTTTAGCCTTTAGAGGTTCTGGTTCGTCAATGGCTATTTGTCAGAGTGTTACTGCAAATTGGGAAAATAGCAACACACACACACCACACACACACACACACACACACACACACACACACACACACACACACACACACACACACAGAAGTGTAATGTGTTTCAGGAAAAGGGTGGAGTAGCATGACGTTTGCACGCCATGGTCTTAGAGCTGTTCTGTGGTTTCCTCAATAGCTTTTATTAATTATAAACATTAGGTAATTCTGGAGCAGGTCACTACTCTACAAGCCAGACACTGTTCTCTATTAGACGAGCCTAGGAGAGAAAAGAAAACTGAAAAGCAGAGGGAGAGACAGAGCAAAAGAGAGGGGGGAGCAGATTGAGAAAGAGAGGGTGAGGGGAGAAATGGAGAGAGACCAAAGACAAAGGCAGATGAAGGAAAAGGGAGAACAGAGAGAAGGAGAGAAATGTCTTGTATTTCTATGTGTGGGTGTTTGAAGAATGGAGAGCGTGAGGGAGGGCCAGCTGAACGGCCTCAGTCAGTTTTTCCTCTGTCGCTTCCAGGTCGCGGCTGATAGCTCGTTAGTGTAGAACCTTCTTTGCATCTGTGTGCCCTTGGGTCACCATGGCAGCCAGGTTCACCGACCCTGCCGTGGGAGAGAGAGTTAAGTTACGTCCCAAATAGCACCCGACTCCCTATGTAGTGCACTACTTTTGATCAGGGCCCTATAGGGATTCCCATAGAGGTCTGGTCAAAAGTAATGCACTATATAGAGAGAGGGTGCCATTTGGGACACAGACAGGACAGGGCGAGGGACCACAGTGGTCAACAGAGCGATGGCTGCCAGCGGTTGCCACGATGATGATTGCCCATTGGTCAAGGCTTCTATGTCTGTGCTGTGTCACCCGGTCTCTTGGGTCTCAGTTTGGAAGTGGTAATAGTTATGACCAAAACCCGAAAACTTAAAGCAGAATATCCCTTTTAGCATGGTGAAGTTATTAATTACACTTTGGATAGTGTATCAATACACCCAGTCACTACAAAGATCCTAAAAGTTACCGGAGAGGAAAGAATGTGCTCAGGGATTTCACCATGAGGCCAATGGTTACAGAGAGTTTAATGGCCGTGATGGGAGCAAACTGAGGGTGGATCAACAACGTAGTTACTCCAAAATACTAACCTAATTGACAGAGTGAAAAGAAGGAAGGCTGTGCAGAATAAAAACATTTCAAAATATGCATCCTGTTTGCAACAAGGCACTAAAGTAACACTGCAAAAAATGTGGCAAAGCAATTAACTTGGTCTTGAATACAAAGTGTTATGTTCGGGGCAAATCCAATACACCACATCATTGAGTACCACTCTCCATATTTTCAAGCGTGGTGGTGGCTGGATCATGTTATGGGTATGCTTTTAATAGTTCAGGACTGGGGAGTTTTTCAGGATAAAAAAAATAATTAAATGGAGCTAAGCACAGGCAAAATCCTAGAGGAAACTTGGTTCAGTCTGCTTTATACCAGACACTTTGAGATGAATTCACCTTTCAGCAGGAGAGTAACCTAAAACACATGGCCAAATCTATACTGGAGTTGCTAACCAAGAAAAGAGTGAAGGTTTCCGAGAGCCGAGTTAGTTTTAACTTACGCTACCGTTCAAATGTTGGGGTCACTTAGAAATGTCCTTGTCCTGTTGCATCACCCAACTTCGTTTAAGCTTCAATTGGCAGATAGCCTAACATTCTCCTGCAAGATGTCTTGATAGACTTGGGAATTAATTTTTCCGTCGATGATAGCTAGCTGTCCAGGGCCTGAGGTAGCAAAGCAGCCCCAAACCACGATGCTCCCTCCACCAAACTTTACAGTTGGGATGAGGTTTTGAAGTTGGTGTGCTGTGCCTTTTGTTTCTCCACACGTAGTGTTGTGTTCCTTTTTTTTAATTGAAATAATAATTGTGTCCTTCAAACTTTGCTTTCATCAAAGAATCCTCCATTTGCCGCAATTACAGCCTTGCAGACCTTTGGCATTCTAGTTGTCAATTTGTTGAGGTAATCTGAAGAGATTTCACCCCATGCTTCCTGAAGCACCTCCCACAAATTGGATTGGCTTGATGGGCACTTCTTACGTAACATACGGTCAAGCTGCTCTTACAACAGCTCAATAGAGTTGCGATCCAGTGACTGTGCTGGCCACTCCATTATAGACAGAATACCAGCTGACTACTTCTTCCATAAATAGTTCTTGCATAGTTTGGAGCTGTGCTTCGGGTCATTGTCCTGTTGTAGGAGGAAATTGTCTCCAATTAAGCGTCGTCCACAGGGTGGAGTGATAGCCTTCCTACTTCAAGATGCCTTTTAGCTTGTACAAATATCCCACTTTACCACCACCAAAGCACCCCCAGACCATCCCATTGCCTCCACCATGCTTGACAGATGGCATCAAGCACTCCTCCAGCCTCTACTCATTTTTTCTGCGTCTCACGAATGTTCTTCTTTGTGATCCGAAATCCTCAAACTTAGATTTGTCTGTCCTTAACACTTTTTTCCAATCTTCCTCTGGCCAGTGTCTGTTATTTTGCCCATCTTAGTCTTTTCTTTTTATTGCTGTTCTGTGAAGGGAGTAGTACACAACGTTATACGAGATCTTCAGTTTCTTGGCAATTTCTCGCATGGAATAGCCTTTCTTTTCTCAGAACAAGAATAGACTGACGAGTTTCAGAAGAAAGTTATTTGTTTCTAGCTATTTTGAGCCTGTAATCGAACCCACAAATGCGGATGCTCCAGATACTCAACTAGTCGAAAGAAGGCCAGTTTTCAGCTGTGCTAACATAATTGCAAAAGTGTATTCTAATGATCAATTAGTCTTTTGAAATGATAAACTTGGATTAGCTAACACAACGTGCCAATGGAACACAGGAGTGATGGTTGCTGAAAATGGGCCTCTGTACGCCTATGTAGATATTCCATAAAAATCAACCGTTTCCAGCTACAATAGTCATTTACAACATTAACAATGTCTACACTGTATTTTGACCAATTTGATGCTATTTTAATGGACAAAAAAATAGCTTTTCTTTCAAAAACAAGGACATTTTAAGTGATCCCAAACTTTTGAACGGTAGTGTGAATCTACTTAAATCTATAGCAAGACCTGGAAATGTTTGTCTAGCAATGATCAACAATCAATTTGACAGAGCTTGAAGAATTTTGAAAATAATAAATGGGCAAATGTGGTAGCACAATCCATGTATGGAAAGCTCTTAAATGCTTACACAGAAAGACTCTACTCTAGGTGCTTCTACATAGTATTGACTCAGGAGCGTGAATACTATTGTAAATGAGATATTTCTGTATTTCGTTGTCAGTAAATTTGCTTAAGTTTCTGAAAACACGTTTTCACTTTGTCATTATTGAGGTTTTGTGGGTAGATGGCTGGGAGAAGTATATTTCTATATTCCGTTTTGAATTCAGGCTGTAACACAAAGTGGATTAAGTCAAAGGGTGTGAATGCATTCTGAAAGTGTACTGTATGCTCTTTCTCTCTCTCTCTCTCTCTCTTTCACTCGCTCGCTTTCTCTTCTTTTATTATGTCTGGCACTCCTCTGACAGTTAAAAGAGGGGAATGAGAGTTAGATGAAACAGACCGTGGACTGTGAAGTGTTGTTTAGGCTTCAGGCCCCACTACTCACTCGATAGCCTCTCTATGGAACAGCTGTGGGCTGGAGAGAGTGAGGGGAGAGAAGAGAGAGAGAGTGAGTGGGGGGGGGGGGGGGGGGGGGGGGAGAAGAGAGAGAGAAAGAAAGAGGACAGGAAAAGGGAGAGGGTAGAACACAGCAAGTGAGACAAATACAGAAGTAGTGCACTAAATAGGGAGCCCTTTTGAAAGCAGACTTGGACTGTTCTCTCACAGGAGGTGTCTGTTCCAGCGGACAGGAAGTTGAAGATTAGTGTGTAGTCTGGACTGGTGGCAGTGGCATTCAGCTGGGCTGGCCTCCAGTGCTAGAAATCAACACCTCATCTGGCCTTGGGCAAGGAAGAAGTACTCTGAGAAAGATGGAGGAGGGAGCGGAACGGAAAGGAGGAGAGAGGTAGTGGACCAGCGAGTTGACAAAAAGAAAAGAGGGAAAGAGAGCGATAAAGATAGATAAAGATGGAGGAAAGAGAGAAGGGGGAGGTGAGGAAAGAGAGAGAGAGAGAGAATGAGTTCCTCAGCAGGAGGAAATGTTTAGCATATTGTCTGGCTCTGCTCGTTCCGGGAGTTATATTTAGATCTGACAGGCAGGGTCGATCATTCCCAACATAGTTGACAAGGTAAGGAGAAGGGCTGTGGAGTTTATCGCACCCTATTCCCTACATCGTGCACGACTACTGCTATAGGCTCTTGTCAAAAGCAGTGCACTGTATAGAGAATAGGGTGCCATTTGGGACGTAGTCACATATCCACATGGTGGGACTTGATAGGATATTATTGTACAGTAGTAACGGCTCTATTCTTTCAAGTCCCCAGTCAATCTAAGGCTGAGGAAGTGTGTTGTGTTTTTTACAGACCCCTTAAGAAACAAACCAGGAAAGGCATTCAGAAAAAGACCATGCATAGTGAATTGAACTACCTAAGGAGCGACTGTGTACTGCATGCATACACTGTTAGGCATAGTGCATAGTAGTGTCCTATGTCATGGCGGCCACGCAGCAAAACCCTCCAGACAAACACAATCCTGTGATCACGTAGTTCAACGCATAATGGACACACAATCAACCATTCACTGCATAATATGTGGCGGGCTACATATTTCACCAGTCGCCGCACCTATTACAGCAGAACACTGACAAGGACCAACGGAACAGGTGGATCCCCTGGCCTGGTCGAGGAGCTAAGTCTACACGGTATCGACACCACTGTGCGTCTCTTCCCAGGGTTCCAATATAACAGACACGTGTACAGAGATGTTGATGCATGGAGTCCTGCTGAAGATCTCAGCTGGTAACATCCAGGAACGCATCTTCTTCCTCTTCGACAACCTGCTGGTCTACTGCAAGAAGAAAAACAGGTGGGACCGGACTGCCACACCTCTCTCTCTCTCTCTCTCTCTCTCTCTCTCTCTGACAACTTGGTTTCCCCTTAGCGTAGGCTTGTCGAGAGACTTCAAGCAGCAACAGCTACTTTCTATCTGTCCCCGTCTGTGTGTCGTTTCATTAGCCAGAAGGGCTAGCCCTGTATAGTTCGCTAGCCCAGGTATCTAACTGTTTCTGTGTGTTGCCATGCCTTGTGTGACGAGACGATGTTAAGTTGGCTTCGATGTTGTCCCCAGGCGTTTAAAAAACAGCAAGGCAGCTACAGAGGGACCGCGTTACCTGTTCAGAGGAAGAATCAACACCGAGGTGATGGAGGTGGAGAACGTAGATGACGGAACAGGTGAGTTCTACCGCTAACGGGTCACTCGGGGGGTGTCTCAAACGGCACCCTGTCCCCTAGATAAGTGTCCTATTTGAGATGCAACCCTTATCCTAGTTCGCACCCCAGCTACCATCCAGTGCTCGGGAGGAAACTCTGCGCTAACAACAAGTCACCTTTTTTGCAGTATTTCTGCTCTCGAAAGTGGATTCGTTATCTCCATGTACAGCCGACAATCTGTATTTCTTCATGAAGACAATCAATTCACTTTTTGGTGCGGCAACTCATTGTTCCCAATTTGCTGTTTGGATGGATTGATTTTGTCTCCACGGGTCAGAACGCATTTGTACTGTTCTTGCTTCATACTTTGTGCATACTAAATGGTACCCTGTTCTCTACATAGTGCAATCATTTTGAGAAGGGTACATAGGGCTCGGGTCAAAGGTAGTGCACTGTAAAGAGAATGGGATACCATTTGGAATTCAGAACCCTTTAGGGTTGTGTTTGTTATTCGGCGGCAGGTAGCCTAGCGGTTAGAGCGTCGGGCTAATAACCAAAAGGCTGCTGTGTTGAATACCTGAGCCGACAAGGTGAAAAATCTGTCGATGTGCGCTTGAGCAAGGCACTTGACCCTAATTTGCTCCAGGGGCGCGCCATACTACTATGGCTGACCCCAACTATCTGGTGTATGTGACAATAAAACATGTATATTTTATTTGATTTGGGTTTTTTGTTTTCCAGAACCTCTGAGATCTCAGATCTCTATTTCCTGTTTTGACAGTTAATCAATTCAGATGGCGAACCAGTCGATCGGGTTAGATGCCCTCCCAGCCAACTGTATGAAACGTCAATCAGTGATGGATGAGGAGTGTTTTAATTTACAGCCTACTTAGATTTTATAGTCTACTGCACACAGAGCCATAACACAGTACACTCTTAGAAAAAAATGTGCTTTCTAGAACCTAAAAGGGTTCTTCGGCTGTCCCCATAGGAGAACCGTTTGAAGAACCCTTGTTGGTTCCAGGAGAAACGTTTTAGGTTCCAAGTAGAACTGTTTTGGGTTCAGTGTAGAACCCTTTCCACAGAGGGCTCTACCTGGAACCCAAAATGGTTCTACCTGGAACCAAAAAGGGTTCTCCTATTGGGACAGCTGAAGAACCCTTTTGGAACCCTTTTATCTAAGAGTGTAGTGTTGGTTCAAAATGTTGAGATAAAGGAACTAAAGAACCTGTAAGCAGAATTATAGCAGACAATAGTGCTGAGCGATTAACCCACATTTTGGTTATTTTTCCGTTTTTAAACAACTAATTGACCGACGTCGGTTCAATTATTTGAATTCCATTTTGTTAGTTTTCCTTCTGTGAGCTCAATGCGCACATTGCACAGTTTCTCTAGAGATAAATCAGATCCAGCTTGAACTGTGCAATGTAGTAGGGAGTTGTAGTTTCCAACAGGCCAATATTCTACATAGTTTTCCACATAAAACATGGCAATTAACTACAATGACCATAATCTACTTGTCCGGCCTGTTTCTTTTACGCCTGCTGCGGAATAGACAGACGAATGCTTGACCGCGAGGTGATGCAGAGAGCAACTGTTGCTTGGTGAGGTATCTCTATCTGAAAATACATGATCTAACTGATTGATTGTTGGGGCTTTAACTACGTCTCATTTGCGGCTGTACGTCTTCTCCACTGTACGCCTGCCAAGGCTACCAACAATATGATTCAAACACACACACGGACAAGCAGAGGATTCTGCCTCTGTCACACACATGTGCTCCAGAGGATCTAGGAGGAGAGCGGGATAGGATTTGTAAATTCCATTTAATCTCTCCTTCCCTCTGTTTCTGGATGAATGATGTGACATTAGCTCATTCTTGCTAAAAGGTCTAGCAGTCGATAGGCATAAAGTGCTGCCAAACTGTGCAAAGAAAATCGTCATAAATCCTTCAAGTAGTCAACGGAACAAAGGAAGCAGGTTTTATTGACATTCCAGAAGGGAAGTACTCTGGTATTGAGCTAATGTGAAATGACCTGAGTTATTCTTGTCGGTTCTGCCAAAGGCCTCATCCTGAACCTACGGTGGGATTGATAATGGACTAGTAATGAGCTAGCTCCTACCCCTGTGCTTTTAGCCTGTGCATGAAACTATGGCAATGGAGATGACCGATTCCTTTTCCACATTCTCGACTCCAGATTCCGTAATCCAGATTCCGTGTTCCCGAGTGGAACCCACCATCGCCCTGTAATCAGTCTAATCATGGAGGCCCCTCTGGAGCGTTTCATTGGATGATCGATTGGCTCGGTTTCATGTGGTCCATCTCATTTAGCTCTGGACCCCAGGAGCTCTCTACCAGCCTACCAGGGGTCCGCTCTGCTCTGTTTACACCTAAAGTACACCCATTCTGTAATGGATGCAGTTGCTGAGAGATGGATAGTCCTCTATTTCAAACAAACAGGCTAGAAGAAATCCCAGAACTCGTATAAGACACCAGAGGGCCACAAGAGAAGTGAAGCCATTGCTCCAACCCGTAGGACCCTTAAGTTGAGGGGCCATGGTATAAGAGGAGTGAAGGACTGTGGCCTTGTCTCTGAGGCTGCGTCACTGATGACACCCTATTCCCTATGTAGTGCACTACTTCAACCAGGGCCCATAGAAGTGCACAATATAGGGAATAGGGTGCCAGTTCTGGTCAAGAATAGTGCACTACGTGGGAATAATAATAATAATAGTGCATATTTGGGACGCGTGCTAAGTGTGTTGTGTTTGTGTGTCTCTTGGTTTGCAGCGGATTACCACAGCAGCGGGAACATAGTGAACAACGGCTGGAAGATCCACAACACAGCCAAGAACAAGTGGTTTGTGTGCATGGCCAAGACCCCAGAGGAGAAACAGGAGTGGCTGGAGGCTATCCTCAAAGAGAGGGAGAGGAGGAAAAGTTAGTAGTCATATAGTATCTGATACTGTGTGTGTGTGTATGTGTGTGTGTGTGCTTGTATGTGTGTGTGTGTGTGCTTGTGTGTGTCATAAGTAGTGCACTCTAGGTAATAGTGTGCCATTTCGAAAACCTTTGTGGATGTCAGTATGTCCTCCTATCTAAGATACTAGGGCACAAGAACTAGACTTGCAGGTAGAATGAATAAAACTGAACTATTTTTCTAACACAAGATGTCTTCTGTTAAGTCTATTTCTATCCTCTTGCTCGTCCTCCTCCCCCTTCCCTCTCTCTTCCTGCTTTTCCACCTGCTCCTGCTGCTCTTCCTCCTGCTCTCCCTCTTTCTCCTCCTGCCTCTCCTCCTGTAGTGTTTCAGCACCAGGGTGTGATATGCTACTTTAATGTGAGAAGAGAAATGAGATGGATTGGTCGACAGTATGCTCTTTCTATGTCTGGATACATATACACATGTGCTCCAATATATTTGCACCCTGGCACTTTACAGTGCAATGGAGCAGAATGTTCTGTTTTCTCTTTTCACATCTGGTCGAACGGCTCTTTTTACCCTGTAGGTACCTGCTACTTACAACAGGTGTGATAAATTACACATAAACAAACCAAATTAATTAGAATGTTGAATTATTTAGTCCAGGGCATTTTTGACTTTGAAATGAAAAATCAACATTTCCGTTGAGATATATTTTTTTTTTTTGTCCTGTGCAAGTTATAAGTCAAACAAAAAAGTTGTTATTCAATTTCAACTTATTTTAGAAGAAATAGTGAATCATGAAAGGGAGACAGTTTATTGGACCGCATCTGTACCAATAGGAAACAGTACTCCTTTGGCTTGAATGTTGACTGTCGCCTCCTATCTCGTTCTCTCTTTCCTTCCCTCTAGCGTTGAGGCTGGGGATGGAGCAGGACACGTGGGTGATGGTGTCAGAGAAAGGAGAGAAGCTCTATCACCTGATGACTAAGCAGGGACACCTCATCAAGGACAGGAAACGCAAGCTCACCACATTCCCCAAGTGCTTCCTGGGAAGGTAGGCTGATCTGTCTAGCTCTCTCTCTCATGCAGGTGGGTGTCTGCATTAGTTGTTTTTTTCTGTGTGGGTGTGTGTGTGTCTCTATCGCTCCGTCTGTCTGTCTGTGTTTCCTGGGAAGGAAGACCTCCCACCCTGAAGACCTCCCACCCTATAGCCCTATGTTATCCTGACCAATGATAATTGAGGTTTGGTCTGGTGAGTGTTTTGTTGATGGTGTGTTTTATGTCTCGAAAATAAGCGTGGCCGTCATTCCCAAAATGTTCACATGAGCTTCCGAGTTGGACGTCCCAAAGTTGTGGCAGCCACCCACTGTAGCCTGCATCGTTTCCTGTAGGCTCCAGTGAGGGGTTTTCACGCCACGTTTATGCAGTTTCTGACATTCTAAAATCCTTCGCATTGGCTTCCCCTCTGAGTGGGAAGTCCCCTAGTCTTCAGAGGAAAACACCAGCATGTCTAGCAGAGGGAGATGGCACTGTAGTGAATTTCACAGACTGGATTGGATCTACACTATCTACACCATCTACAGGATCTACTACTTATGTACTTGAGCTGAGCTGTACTATTGTCATGATTTCTGATCTGAACAATTCTAGAAAAATACATAACCCCTTCTGGTTGGTGGATTATCCAGTTACACAGACAGACGGGCAGAAGCTATTTCTATACAGATGACCATTACTTTGACACAGAGTACAGTAGCTACAGTGTGTCTATTGAAACGCTACAGTTCAGTGAATAATACCATCAACACCTAATACCTTCTCTCCTAAATCTGGACCAGTCTCTCCATCCCTCCTTTCAATCTGAAATCTGTCCAGACTTGTAAAGGAAGAAAGATGGGAGGGGGGGGGTTTGGGGGGGGGGGGAAGAGACCGGCAGAACATCAGTGTTTTAGCTGAACAGAGATCAGTTCCCCGGCCGTTCAGTCACGGGGAAATGAAATCCAGCAGGTTTTCACTATGATTCTTATTTGTGGATTATTGGTTGGCTATGTGCAGGTGGCGGAGTGTGTGTGTGTGTGTGCGCGCGTGCGTGCGTGCGTGCATTTGTCTGTGCGTGTGTGTGTGGACTGCGGTGCGTGTGTGTGTGTCCATGTTCTCTACCGTAACATTGTCAAGAATGTCTCTTTTAATCTTTACTAAAGTGATGCCCTGAAAAGCATGTGTATTTATGTGTGTGTGTGTGTGTGTGTCGGATTGCCATTGCTTGGCCAGTGATAAATCGCGCCGTGATATCCCTCTGTGGTTCCGCTGACCTCTCTCTCAGTGCGTCCCAAATGTCACCCTGTTCTGTATGTAGTGCGGTACTTTTGACCATAGGTCTCTGGTCAAAAGTAGTGCACTATGTAGGGAATAGGGTGCCATTTGGCACGAAGGATCAGAGCCTAGCAGGATTACTGTTAAAGTCTCCGCTGAGGTGTGTGTGTGTGTGTGTGTGTGTGTGTGTGTGTGTGTGTGTGTGTGTGTGTGTGTGTGTGTGTGTGTGTGTGTGACCAGACAGTGTGTTAGTGGTCTCATATCAAATGGTTACACTCATAACACCAGCCATGTTGAGTTGGGGTCACAGTCTAAACATTTCTGTGTTATCCACTTTCAGTTGATAGGAAATAACTTTATAAAGGCTGTCCCAAGTTGCACCCTATAGGCCCTGGTCAAAAGTAGTGCACTATATAGGGAATAGGATGCTATTTGTGATGAAACCAAAGGCTCTCTCCCCCCAAACATTTTAATTCCATTCCTTTTTCAGACAGGATTCACCAATGTAGCTTTAATCACCTATAGCATGGATGCTCTACCGTAACATTGTCAACAAAGTAGCTTTAATCACCTATAGCATGGATGCTCTACCGTAACATTGTCAACAATGTAGCTTTAATCACCTATAGCATGGATGCTCTACCGTAACACTGTCAACAATGTCTCTTTAATTAATCACCTATAGCATGGATGCTCTACCGTAACACTGTCAACAATGTCTCTTTAATTAATCACCTATAGCATGGATGCTCTACCGTAACATTGTCAACAATGTAGCTTTAATCACCTATAGCATGGATGCTCTACTGTAACACTGTCAACAATGTAGCTTTAATCACCTATAGCATGGATGCTCTACCGTAACACTGTCAACAATGTCTCTTTAATCCTTACTAAAGTGATGCCCTAAAACAGTTCAATCTCGTCTCATTTCATTGACTACAAACATATAATGGAGAACAGTGCTTGGAGCCGAGGCTGTTCAGACAAGATATTTCCAACTCGGATCATGGGTAGCCAGACCATTAGGAGACATACATTGACATTATTTGGTGACTCTAGACTAGCTTATTGATCGACCGGGTACTTTGTGAGCGGACTGAACATAGAGTAGCACGATTACACACAAAGTAACTGTTAATAAGGGCTTTATAAACCACAACACTGTCTTTGTCAAAGCTCTGTGCTTCCTCAAACCCTTTCTAGACATTCAATAGACCTGTTCTGGTGATGTACTGCAATCCTAGACGTTACAAAACACAATCGGCTGTCACGTGATGTACGAAAAACAGACATCGAATGAGTCTAAAATACCCTATTCCCTATATAGTGCCCTACATTTGACCAGGGTCCACGGAGCTGGTCAAAAGAAGTACACTATATAGGGAATAGGGTGCCATTTTGGACTCAGCCCCCTGAGCTTCAATCAGACAGCCGTCAGTAACAGCTAGCTCCATCTGGTTAAAGCCTGAACAGAATCATTCCAGCCATGCTCCAAATGACGGTGTCACATTCACACTCAACGCTTGGCATAGACCCTACAGGCCCATACTGGAGCAACCAGGCTGGGTTAAGTGGACTTTAATAAGAGAATCAAACGCTGGGCCTAAGATCTTAGTGCAGGTTAGGAGCATATGGTGGATATGGAGTGGTGTGGTCTGGAGCGCAGCTAAGCCCCCCCCTCCCCCCTCTCTCTCTCCCTCCCGCTCTCTCTAGTAGAGTGCCTCACAGAGTAGTCTGAGTTGGGGTGTAAAGTGCTGTCTAACTATAATCCAGAGGGTTTTGGGTGTGGAACGACAACCGGTTCTCTCTCCTTTGGTTTGTGTGTAGACATACCGTCTGTGACCCAAATAGCACCATATTCCCTGTATAGTGCACTACTTTTGATCAGAGCCTTATGATCTGCATACAGTAAATAATAGCGGTTCTACAGAGATTATCTTCAGTGGTTCTATAGTGGTCTGGAAAAGGTTCTGTGAACTAGAAAGATCAGACTGTGTCTTCAGAAGATATTCCCACCCTTTCCCTTTTTCAAAAAGGGATTTTTTACTTTATAGCCTTATTCTTATTTTTTCCCTCATCAATCTACACACAATACCCCATAATGACAAAGCAAAAACTGTTTTTTGAAAATGTATCACATTTAATAAAAACAGATACCTTATTAACATAAGTATTCAGACCCTTTGAGAATTGAAACTGAGCTCAGGTGCAACCTGTTTCCATTGATCATCCTTGAGATGTTTCTGGTAAATTCAATTGATTGGACATGATTTGGAAAGGCACATACCTGTCTATTTAAGGTCCCACAGTTGACAGTGCATGTCAGAGCAAAAACCAAGCCATGAGGTCGAAGGAATTGTCCGTAGAGCTCCGAGACAGGAATGTGTTGTGTCACAGATCTGGGGAAAGGTACCAAAACATTTCTGCAGCATTGAAGGTCCCCAAGAACACAGTGGCCTCCATTCTTAAATGGAAGAAGTTTGGAACCATCAAGACTCTTCCTAGAGCTGGCCTCCTGGCCAAACTGAGCAATCGGGGGAGAAGGGCTTTGTTTAGGGAGGTGAACAAGAACCCTGTGGAGATGGGAGAACCTTCCAGAAGGACAACCATCTCTGCAGCACTCCACCAATCAGGCCTCTATGGTAGAGTGGTCAGACAGAAGCCACTCTTCAGTAAAAGGCACATGACAGACCACTTCGCGTTTGCCAAAAGACACCTAAAGGACTCTCAGACCATGAGAAACAAGATTCTCTAGTCTGATGAAACCAAGATTGAACTATTTGTCCTGAATACTAAGCGTCACTTCTGGAGGAAACCTGGCACCATCCTTAAGGTAAAGCGTGGTGGTGGCAGCATCATGCTGTGGGGATGTTTTTCAGCGGCAGGGACTGGGAGACTAGTCAGGATTGAGGGAAAGATGAACAGAGCAAAGAACAGAGAGAACCTTGATGAAAACCTGCTCCAGAGCGCTCAGGACCTCAGACTAGGGTGAAGGTTCATCTTCCAACAGGACAACGACCCTAAGCACACAGCCAAGGCAACACAGGCGTGGCTTCAGGACAAGTCTCTGAATGTCCTTGAGTGGCCCAGCCAGAGCCCGGACTTGAACCCGATCAGAACATCTCTTGAGAGACCTGAAAATAGCTGTGCAGTGACTCTCCTCATACAACCTGACAGAGCTTGAGAGGATATGAAGAGAATAATGGGAGAAACTCCCCAAATACAGATGTGCCAAGCTTGTAGCGTCATACCCAAGAAGACTTGAGGTTGTAACCACTGCCAAAGGTGCTTTAACAAAGTACTGAATAAAGGGTCTGAATATTTATGTACATTGTGAAATTTCCGTTTTTTTATACATTTGCCAACATTGCTAAAAACCTGTTTTTGCCATGTAATTATTGGTTATTGAGTCTAGATTGCTGAGAAAAAAACAACAATTTAATACATTTAAGAATAAGGCAGCAACGTAACAAGGTGGACAAAGTCAAGGGGTCTGAATACTTTCCGAATGCTCTCTATATTGGTGATTTACTCTGACATTCAAAAGCCCATATGGTTCAGTACTGAATTAGCTACAAGCTTCTGTGTGTTAGCCCATGGAAGCTCATTAAGCCTATGAAAACATATCCCACTATATACTTGCCACTACTTGTCTTGTCGAACACCTCTGTGGACTTATTTAAATGTGTTTTAAACGTTTTTTTTTTTGTCTTCGCCCAGACAATATTGTTTCACTGTATAACGGATTTTCCCCCCAGGAAAGTGAGGCGAGCGAGCAAAAAATAAATACAAAATAAATATGTGAATTGGATAAGGAATAAGGATAAGGAACAGTACTTTACCACTTTGTCCTAGGTGCTTGTGCAGTTTCTAGGCCTAACGTGAGTTTGAAGAGTTCTATAATTCCATGCGAAAACCTACACAATTTTGCTTAAAAAGAATGCATATGTTACAATGTTACAACCATTAGAAATTAAACACAATGGGAGGATTAACTTGTGACAGTTTCTTTCTTCCTAATATTAAAAGTGCAATCCAATCTGGTAATTTATTGTCATGTATAGGGTAAAAGACTATTTAACAGTTTTTTTTTCTAATTCAAGAATGATTGCCAATAAATAATTGTAATCAAATTAAGATGTTGATGTATAGTAAGGAGTTCATTACCTGAATGCGTCTTTGTAGCCAATAGGCGTTAACAATATATCCATACAAATATGATTAGGCCTCTTATAGACGAGAGGCCTTGTAGAAAGAGGGTCAATCAAGTTAGGTCTGTCTGCCAAATGAATACATACATCCAGCCATAGAGTATAGCCTTTCATCATCAAAATACAAACCCAAAAAATGGTTTATAATATGCGCAATTAGAAGCGTGAGTCTATATGGAGCAAGTTTGACTAAATACCAGCCCAGTAACTTTGCTCACCGCATCCTCCTTTGATTGTCTCGTCTGGCTACCACGAAATGCTCCCACCTTGGAGACGTCACTAACATCGTTGTGGAGCTGCTGATCGGCACGGAGTGTGTGCGTGCCACTGGCGATATACTTTCTGGACATGCTAGCTGTTCTCTGCGGTGCATCGTCACTTCAAACGCATTCAGTCTTGGTGTTATTGGTTGGCCTACTACTTAAAAACAATATATATATATATATATATATATATATATATATATATATATATATATATATATATATATATATATATATATATATATATATTTAACTAGGAAAGTCAGTTAAGAACAAATTTGTATTTACAATGACGACCTACTACTACTGGTAATACCGGTAAAATGTAAGTTATGAATCGCAAATCGCCATACAGCTGACACACTTCGATTTCCTCAATCATTTTGACTTCAATTTGGTTGTCCAAAATACTATCAGCTTGCACTGCGTCTTTGCTGATGAATGCCCTGATCTCAGGCCAGTTAATTGGTTCAATGACATTGTGGTTTCACCTATTAATCGCTTCTGATAGATCTGAAAATGATGCATTAACCATGAATTTAACCGACTGTTTGTTTATAATGAGGGACGTCCCACGTTGAACCTGGACACATAAATAGTAGGAATTTGCGCCGGCTTCAGCCGTGACGGCGTGAGAGAAATGAAACATCTGCACGTCGCCTGCAGGTGCCAGCGTGTGTGTTTCACTGTCCAATCAGAGGCTCGAACGTGATCTGAGTGTCTGATCTGAGGCTGTTTGCTCTCTTGCGCATAAACTTGGGAAAGCCTCATGGGAGAGCAGACTGGGAATTATAAACAAAGTGCCGCATATATTGCCCCAGAAATAACCTTTTTTTTCCCTTCCGGGATGTGAAGAAAAGTAAGGCAGGACTTTGGCCAGCCTTACCCTTTAAAAACGACAATTTCGACTTTGAATGTTGTAGTTATCAATTGTCCGATTAACAATCATCCATATTAGCAAACTGATTTAATGTCCAACTTCTCATCTCCCTAGTAGGACCCTATAGGTTGTTTATCGTATATGACCCTATAGGTTGTTTATCGTATATGACCCTATAGGTTGTTTATCGTATATGACCCTATAGGTTGTTTATCGTATATGACCCTATAGGTTGTTTATCGTATAGGACCCTATAGGTTGTTTATCGTATATGACCCTATAGGTTGTTTATTGTATATGACCCTATAGGTTGTTTATCGTATAGGGCCCTATAGGTTATTTATCGTATAGGACCCTATAGGTTATTTATCGTATAGGGCCCTATAGGTTATTTATCGTATAGGGCCCTATAGGTTATTTATCGTATAGGGCCCTATAGGTTATTTATCGTATAGGACCCTATAGGTTATTTATCGTATAGGACCCTATAGGTTGTTTATTGTATAGGGCACTATTGTAACGCTCGTCCTCTTCTTCTGATGAGGAGTAAGAGATATCGGACCAATTTGCAGCGTGATAAGTGTCCATTTTAATATGTCAAACTGAACACTACAGAAATACAAAATAACAAAGTGAACCAAACAAAACGGTCCTGTCTGGTAACAAACACTAACACGGAAAATAGTCACCCACAACTCAACAGTGAAACCAGGCTACCTAAGTATGGTTCTCAATCAGGGACAACGATTGACAGCTGCCTCTGATTGAGAACCATACCAGGCCAAACACAGAAATCCCAAATCATAGAAAAAGGAACATAGACAACCCACCCAACTCACGCCCTGACCATACTAAACAAAGACATAACAACAGAACTAAGGTCAGAACGTGACACCTATAGGTTATTTATCGTATAGGGCCCTATAGGTTGTTTATCGTAATGAACAATATCAGCAAAATGTCCACGATTACTAGCCTGTTTGGTCAGTGTCAATCGTTTTCGGTTTATCGTCACAACTCTGTATGTGTGTGGAGGTATGTGAGAGAGAAACGCCCCGATGTTCTGAGTCTCTTTCTTTCTCAGTCTCTCTGTCTCGCTGAGGCATGTCAGTTTATTTACAAGTTGTGAACTCCTCTCTAATTTCTGGGGTTTAATTGTGGTCTGGGATCAGATAACATCCAACAGAAACCATTTTGTGGTGGTCATCTTCAGGCAGTTGTCATTCCATTGTAGATGTGTAACACACACACACGCACAAACACACATGCACAGTCAGAGATGGGGCTCACTAGTAAACAAATCCTCTTTTGTGATGTCAGGTTTACATTTTTGGAGCAATGTGTTGCTAATGTATTGTTACAGTAAGGTTCATGTTTATTTTGTGTCTTTTGTAAACATGCCAAGACTTACAGAATACAAACAAACTCAGTACAAATATTTAGCTTGAGGTTTGTTGCTTCATGTATTGAATATAAACCTGCTTAGTGCCGCTTACCAATAGTATTATACGCCTTGAGACAAATAGGTATGCATTGAAATCAAGCATGCATATACACGGAGTGTACAAAACATTAGGAACACCTTCCTACTAGTGAGTTGCACCCCTTTTTGCCCTCTGAACCGCCTCAATTAGTCGGGCATGGACTCTCTGTTTCAGAGGGGTTGGGTTAAATGTGGAAGACACATTTCGGTTGAATGCATTCTGTTTTGCAACTGACAAGCTATCCCACAAGGTGTCGAAAGTGTTCCACAGGGATGCTGGCCCATGTTGACTCCAATGCCTCCCACAGTTGTGTCAAGATGGCTGCATGTCCTCTGTGTGGTCGACCATCCTTGATACACACGGGAAACTGTTGAGCGTGAAAAACCCAGCAGCGTTGCAGTTCTTAAACACATTCAAACCACTACCATTCAACATGAATAAGGTGTGCCTGGCACCTACTACCATTCAACATGAATAAGGTGTGCCTGGCACCTACTACCATTCAACATGAATAAGGTGTGCCTGGCACCTACTACCATTCAACATGAATAAGGTGTGCCTGGCACCTACTACCATTCAACATGAATAAGGTGTGCCTGGCACCTACTACCATTCAACATGAATAAGGTGTGCCTGGCACCTACTACCATTCAACATGAATAAGGTGTGCCTGGCACCTACTACCATTCAACATGAATAAGGTGTGCCTGGCACCTACTACCATTCAACATGAATAGGGTGTGCCTGGCACCTACTACCATTCAACATGAATAGGGTGTGCCTGGCACCTACTACCATTCAACATGAATAAGGGATCATAGCCTTCACCTGGATTCTTCTTGCGCTCAGTCTATGTCACGGAAAGAGCACGTTGTTTTGTCCACTCAGTGTCAACTAGTGTGGACTGTGGTTCGCGTACCAAATAGCACCCTATTCCCTTTATACTGCACACTACTTTTGACCAGGGCCCGTGGGGAATAGTGTGCCATTTGGGATGCAGACAGGGAGCAGATTGAAACTGTTCCAGGCTGCCATTCATTGCGTAAGTGACCTGTATTACTCCCAGGTGTTCTTCTCTCTGTGGCAGGGTGACAGGGGGTTGACGGGTTGACTAATCTATCCTCCATTCTGGGGGTTTTCTCATCTGGCTCTGTCCACTCTGGTAGTGGAGATAGGAGGCGGAATGATAGGAGGCGGAATGATAGGAGGCGGAATGAGAGGGAGGAGAAGGGGAGAGCGAGGGTGAGGGCGAGGGGAAAGAGAGAATGTGGGTAAGAGGTGGAGGAAAGGGGGAGAGAAGGATAGGGAGGAAGCTAGGTGTGCCGTGAGGAGAGTAGAGAAACCAGGAGATTTGTTTCTCTCTGAGATCAGTCCAACCCCTGTCAGCCCTGCCCTGTCCTTCACTCCTACTACTACACACACACACACACACACACACACACCCTCCTGCCCCAGCCCTTCGCTCTGCAGTGACTCTACTGTTATTCCCGGTCGGGAGTTTGGAAGACGTGCCGCGTTCAAAACATCAGTGAACTCTGAAAAAAACTATCTCTGACTGGGAAAAATCGTTTTGAATGGTCATCCAACTCGGAATACCAACTCGGGCCTCTGTCTAGAGCTCCGACCTGAAGATCATGGTTTGACCTCGTATTTTTCCCAGTTCCCAGTTGTCTTGAACGTGGCAACAGTGTAGGAAGACCACAGAATTCCACTGGTGAAGCTGGGCATGTTTGTTGTTGGGGTTCTGTAGAGGGAGGGAATGCTGAGGATGAATCTGATATCTTTCTCTCTCTGTCGCCCTCTTTCTCTCTGTCCATCTTTTTCTCTACTCTCCTTCTCTCGGTCTCTCTCTTCCGCAGGAATACAGAATTATACAGAAGTGTCATATTTAGCTTGTTTAGGCCATAAAGAATTAGATTAGGACGGTGTTTATTTCTACTCTTGCTGTTTGTTTCCTCCCTAGTTCGAAATGATCAACATCAAAATGATCTCTGTTTTTACCAGCTCTACTCAGAAAGCCACCAGACACTCACAGATTTGATGGGTGTCGTGTGTTTGTCAAAAACAAATAAGAGCACAGTTGGACAAGACAAACAGATTAACTAAACCCTCCCCGGGAGATTTAACAAACAGAAAAGACCCCCAAAAATAAATAAGAATCTGGTCAGCAGTAAGACTGTGGCCCAAAGGGCATGCGATTCCCTATATAGTGCACTACTTTTGAGCCCTATGCTAGTGAGCGCTAGCTAATGCTAACAACTGTAGTATAATATATATATATTTTTAAATCGATACTAATATTCAAATATCAATATAATATCATTCCAAAATAATATTGCGATATGTAACTATCCATTCCCCCCCATCACTACTATTTAGGGAAAAGGGTGTAATTAGGGACGTTGCCTGTGTTTGTTGCCATAGTCACGTCTATAAAGGGGAACATTTGGAGAAACTTTATATTTTGAGAAGGTGTTTGTTACGGTGTTAAAACACTCTCTGGGACCCTGTAATCGGAGGCATTCTGCTCCTTCTCCACGTTCACTGCCGTAGAGACATCCGTTGGACCGCTGGCTGGCTACTCCCTCTATTAAGCTACAGTGAGTTTGTGTCCTGGGTCGGCTGATGAGCAGTGTTTTTAGGTTTACGTCTTCTTAATTAGTGTTTTGGTGTTGTATGTTTTAAGTCTCCACAGTGACCATTGTTTGACGGGTTTGAATTGTTTTTGTGTGTCCCCGGTGAGTTTATGATAGACAATGTGTTATTTCCTGCCCCCCTAGTGAGATAATGAGCTGGCTGGTGGACATTAGTGTTGTGTTATTAACGGTGTTGTGTTATTTCCTGTCCCCTCAGTGAGTTTGTGAGCTGGCTGGTGGACATTGGGGAGACTGATAACCCAGAGGAGGGGGTTCATCTGGGACAGGCTCTACTGGAGAATGGCATCATACACCATGGTAAGTGATTCACTATACTGTATGTTCATCATCATGTAGTCCAGGGTCGAATTTGGCCTTCAGTGATTTTATTTGACCCCCCCCCCCCCCCCAAGTTTCTTCCACCTACATCTAAACCTGAAACATCTTCCTCTTCCTCCTCTTCCTTCACCTCGATGTTCCTCATACTCATAACAATCACACTTCTGTCTCTCACACCTTGTTATCCCTAGTCCTTCCTAAATGTCCTGATTCTCATCATCCTCAGAAACAAGAACATACAGTATACCTACAGTGTATTTATCTATACCGTATACCTACAGTGTATTTATCTATACAGCATACAGTATACCTACAGTGTATTTATCTATACAGTATACTGTATACCTACAATGTATTTGTCTATACAGTATACCTACAGTGTATTTATCTATACAGTATACCGTATACCTACAGTGTATATATCTATACAGTATACCGTATACCTACAATGTATTTATCTATACAGTATATCGTATACCTACAGTGTATTTATCTATACAGTATACCTACAGTGTATTTATCTATACAGTATACAGTACATACAGCTGAAAGCTTGCTCTGAATACTGTACCTCTCCTCCCCATCTTCTCTCTCTTCCACCCTCTTTCTCTGTCTTCCTCTTTCTTTCTCTCTCTCCTCTCTCTCTCAATTCAATTCAAAGGGCTTTATTGGCATGGGAAACATATGTTTGCCAAAGCAAGTGAAATAGACAATAAACAATAAAAAAAGGACTTTTTCAAATGTCATTATGTCATGTTGTAACGATGTACAAATAGTAAAGTGAAAATAAATAAACATAAATATGGGTTGTATTTACAATGGTGTTCTTCACTGGTTGCCCTTGTGGCAACAGGTCACAAATCTTGCTGCTGTGATGGCACACTGTGGTATTTCACCCAATAGATGCCTTTGTTATGGAAGGTTTGGAGATCTCTCTCTCTCTCTCTCTCTCTCTGTCTCTCTCTGTCTCTCTCTCTCTCTCTGTCTCTCTCTCTCTCTCTCTGTCTTTCTCTCTCTCTCTCTCCGTCTCTCTCCGTCTCTCTATGTCTCTCTCTCTGTCTCTCTCTGTCTCTCTCTCCGTCTCTCTCTCCGTCTCTCTCTCCGTCTCTCTCCATCTCTCTCTCCGTCTCTCTCTCCGTCTCTCTCTCCGTCTCTCTCTCTCCGTCTCTCTCTGTCTCTCTCTGTCTCTCGCTGTCTCTCTCTGTCTCTCTCCGTCTCTCTCCGTCTCTCTCCGTCTCTCTGTCTCTCTCTGTCTCTGTCTCTGTCTCTCTCTCTCTCTCTCCGTCTCTCTCTCCGTCTCTCTCCGTCTCTCCGTCTCTCTGTCTCTCCGTCTCTCCGTCTCTCTGTCTCTGTCTCTCTCTGTCTCTCTGTCTCTATCTCTGTCTCTGTCTCTCTCTGTCTCTCTCTGTCTCTCTCTCTGACTCTCTCTGTCTCTCTCTCTCTCTCCATCTGTATGTCTCTCTGTCTTATTCAATTTAAGGGCTTTATTGGCATGAGAAACACATGTTAACATTGCCGAAGCAAGTGAAGTAGATAATAAACAAAAGTTAAATAAACAGTAAACATTACAATCCCAAATGTTACACAATATTGAAGACATTTCAAATGTCATATTATGTGCAAACAGTTAAAAGTACAATTGGGAAGATAACTTAACATAGACATGGGTTGTATTTACAATGGGTTTGTTCTTCACTTGTTGACCTTTTCTTGTGGCAACAGGTCACAAATCTTGCTGCTGTGATGGCACACTGGTATTTTACCCAATAGATATGGGTTTACGTTGTAAACTGCACCCTTGTCTCACCCATTGCCCTTGTGCAAAAAAACAATGTTATTTTTCAGTTTAATACTACATGTGTTGTTTGAGTAAATCGATTTTATGATGTCATATATTTTACCCCCAATGTCACTTTGGAGGGTTTTGTAATATAATCCATCATGCCAGAAGGAATCAAAAGCATTCTTAAATCAACAAAACATTCAAATAGTTTCCCTCTGCTTTTCTGTTGAACATGCTGGTTAATTAGTGTGTGTAATGTGGTCTGTTCTGTGTTTGGGTAAGAGGATACGGCAGAGCGGTTTCCCATTTTACTGGTGACACATATTCCTCTATAGTTATTAGGGTCTAATTTGTCACCTTTTATAAATATATATATATATATATATATATTGGGGGTTATGAGCTTCCGGTTCCACATATCAGGGAAGCAGCCCCTCTCCAAAACCAGGTTGAACAGTTTTAAAAAGGCATCGTGTAGTACTGTGTTTTAAGCATTTCACAGCCCACCTCTCTCTGTCTGTGTGTCTAGGCTGTCTGTCTGTGTCTCCATCTGTCTGTCTCTCTCTGTCTCTGTGTGTGTGTGTCTCTCCGTCTGTCCGTCCGTCCGTCCGTCTGTCTGTCTGTCTGTCTGTCTCTCTCTGTGTGTGTGTGTGTGTGTGTGTGTGTGTGTGTGTGTGTGTGTGTGATAAATAGCTTTGGGTTCAACAAGTGAAGCCTTTCAGACCAGTAATTTCGCCCGTATGTTTTTTATTTACATAGACCAGTGTAGAGCAGATGTCTTATTTAAAACTCCTGTCTCTCTCTCCTACCAGGCTGTTTAGATAACAGCTTACATATAACCATCTCTTCTCACCATGCCGTTTATTTAATATAGTTTAAAATGGCTGCTCTGCGGCTGCGGATTAGGACTGTGTGATGCATTTAGTGTGTCGAGCTGTGGCCGGGGTCCTGCTTACATCATTTACACACACACACACACACACACACACACACACACACACACACACACACACACAGACACACACACACACACACACACACACACACACACACACACACACAGACAGACGGTACCTTTCCACACGGCTCTGTACGTGTTTTATTTGTTCCTGAAAAGAATTGGGCCTGTGGCCAAGCGGGGTCCTAAATCACTCCCACTGCTTTATTGCTTCCTAACGCCGAGTGAGTCCAGGGGTTTAGACTTTAGTTAGTTCTACTCCCTGGTGGTGAGGCTAGCCCCCTTAACTCCCAGCCCCTGATAGCTCTCTGTCTAACACACACACACACACACACACTAATGAATAAGTATCCAGGATTGGTTATCATAATAACTGTAATGGAACATGCTTAAAAGATGAACTACAACGCTCCATCCAACCGTGATATCATGCTTCGTATGTATTTCACCTTGCCAATTGTGTCTTCAGTCACAGACAAACACCAGTTCAAGCCAGAGCCGGTGCTGTACCGTTTCCGCTACGACGACGGGACCTACCACCCCAGGAGTGACATGCAGGACGTCATCTCCAAGGTAACCAGTTCTCCTCTTCTGGGGGGTCCGGATGAACAGACACTCATCTGCTCCGTTGTATCGGGAGACATGTAGCAACATTCAGCTGTTATCATACTTCTAATGAAATATCTCTCTTCCTGTGTCTCCCTCCCTACAGGGTGTCAGACTCTTCTGCAGGCTCCATAGTCTCTTCACTCCGGTCATCAGGTACAGTACGGTAGGGATGTGTCTCAAGTGACAGCCTTTCCCCTATATAGTGTAATACTTTCGACCAAGGCCCATAGGGCTAAGGTCTGAAGTCATACCCTATGTAGGGGATAGGGTGCCATTTGGGAGACGCAGACTAGGCCACGCCAGGTGGCCACTGCGTCTTCCAGTCCATTACACGTGTCTCTCCCCGTCTCTGGCAGGTGGGCCGGCCCAGTGTTACCGTAGCGCCCAGTTCTCAGAACTTTAAATAGCACCAGCACCACAGAGAAGGAGAAATGAGAGGGAAAAATTACATGATGAACTAAAGTATGAAGTCATTGTTTGGAAAGACAAGGTTTGAGAGAGAGGAGAGCAGGGGAGAGCCAAGGTTTGAGAGAGGAGAGCAGGGGAGAGCCAAGGTTTGAGAGCAGGATAGAGCCAAGGTTTGAGAGCAGGGGAGAGCCAAGGTTTGAGAGAGAGGAGAGCAGGGGAGAGCCAAGGTTTGAGAGAGAGGAGAGCAGGGGAGAGCCAAGGTTTGAGAGAGAGGAGAGCAGGGGAGATGGAAGGAGTTGGTGTGGAGGGTTATGGAGTGGGGCAGTACTAGGGATAGTCCTAGAACTAGATCTACTACTGACTCCATACAATACTGATGGAGCCATCCACCCCTGTAGCTACAGTAGGAGAGGAGAGGAGAGGAGAGGGGGTAGAGGAGGAGAGGGGGTAGAGGAGAGGTGGGAGAGGTGGGAGAGGAGGATAGGAGAAGAGGAGAGGGAGGAGAGGGGAGGAGAGAGGGGTAGTGGAGGAGAGGAGAGAGGGGGTAGTGGAGGAGAAGAGAGGGGGTAGAGGAGAAAGGAGAAGAGAGGGTAGAGGAGGAGAAGAGAGTGGGGGTAGAGGAGAAAGGAGAGGAGAAGAGCGAGTAGAGGAGAGAGGAGAGGAGAGGGGTAGAGGAGAGGGGTAGAGGAGAGGGGGAGAGGGGTAGAGGAGAGAGGAGAGGAGAGGAGAGGGGTAGAGGAGAGAGGAGACGAGAGGGGTAGAGGAGAGGGGTAGAGGAGAGTGGAGAGGAGAGGGGTAGAGGAGAGAGGAGAGGAGAGGGGTAGAGGAAAGAGGAGAGGAGAGGGGGAGAGAGGAGAGAGGAGAGGAGAGGAGAGAGAAGAGGAGAGGGAGAGAGGAGAGGAGAGGAGAGGGGTAGAGGAGAGAGGAGAGGAGAGGGGTAGAGGAGAGAGGAGAGGGGTAGAGGAGAGAGGAGAGGAGGAGAGGAGAGAGGTAGAGGAGAGAGGAGAGGAGAGGGGTAGAGGAGAGAGGAGAGGGGTAGAGGAGAGGGGTAGAGGAGAGAGGAGAGGAGAGGGGTAGAGGAGAGAGGAGAGGAGAGAGTAGAGGGAGAGAGGAGAGGGGTAGAGGAGAGAGGAGAGGGGTAGAGGAGAGAGGAGAGGGGTAGAGGAGAGAGGAGACGAGAGGGGTAGAGGAGAGAGGAGAGGAGAGGGGGTAGTGCTTACAGGACAGTACTTTACACACACTTCTAACAGTACTTAGGCATTAACACAGTGCCTATAAGAGAAATGTTTCTCCCATCCAGTATTGATGGAGTCATCAGCCCCTGTAGCTACAGTCTCATTAGCGTTGAATCAAAGCATCGCCTCAGGCCATTTCATGTCCAACACAGACATCCAATAACAGAAACACTGCCTCTGTGGTGTAACACATTAGCCAGAACACCATGCAATCATCCCAAATGGCAACCTATTCAATAGGGCTCTGGTCAAAAGTAGTGCACTATAAAGGGAATAGGTTGTCATGTGGGATGATTCCACGGTGTGGGGCTGATGACTCCATCAATGCTGGCCGGATGACAGAGTAATGTCCCCTAATGTTCTCTTATATTGTTACACAAACAACACTAAGGAAGCGGACATGGCGTCAGTTAACACGCTCTTCATCCCAACTGTCCATCGACACTCTGTTCCGTTGAGCAACGGTCCGCTTCGTGTACTGTGGCGAAGGAAGTGGGCGTGCCAGGATTACCCAGATCGCACCTGTTTTCAATTTAGTCTGTTCAGAAGGTGTGTTGCATGAATATTTCCGTAGCTGGATGCTGAACCCGGGGTGCATGTGTCTGCCAGCTCGCCTACAGAGGATAAGAGACGTGTCGACTGATATGGGCTTTGACACCAAATATTTGTATATCCTGAGCTCTGACACTGTTGACACTGGCCGCATCCCAAATAGAACCCTATTCCCTGCATAGTGCACTACTTTTTACCGGATCTCGACGGACCCTGGTGAACAGTAGTGCACTATTACGGGAATAGGGTGCCATTTGGCGCACAGGCACGTATAGGAGCAATATCGACCTCCTAAAAACAGCTTCATTTATTAAACATTGCTATCGATTGCTTGAGAGTCGAACGGTCAGTTTCAGATCGGATGTTAAAAGCGACCAAATCGATGTCTGCTTTCCACAGCAGTGTTTATGTAGGTCACAGCCCAAATGCTACAGACCCACTAAAGGCCATAGGATCAATATAGACAGACACGTAGAGGAGGAGACCATGGGGGGTAGAGCAGGAGAGAGGAGGAGACCAGAGAGGAGGAGACCATGGTGGGGGGTAGAGGAGGAGAGAGGAGGAGACCATGGTGGGGGGTAGAGGATGAGACCATGGTGGGGGGTAGAGGAGGAGACCATGGTGGGGGATAGAGGAGGAGACCATGGTGGGGGGTAGAGGAGGAGACCATGGTGTGGGATAGAGGAGGAGACCATGGTGGGGGGTAGAGGAGGAGAGAGGAGGAGACCATGATGGGGAACCATGTTTGGGATAGAGGAGGAGACCATGGTGGGGGATAGTGGAGGAGACCATGGTGGGGGATAGTGGAGGAGACCATGGTGGGGGATAGAGGAGGAGACCATGGTGGGGGGTAGAGGAGGAGACCAGAGAGGAGGAGACCATGGTGGGGGATAGAGGAGGAGACCATGGTGGGGGATAGAGGAGGAGACCATGGTGGGGGGTAGAGGAGGAGACCAGAGAGGAGGAGACCATGTTGGGGGATAGAGGAGGAGACCAAGACGGGGGATAGAGGAGGAGACCAAGACGGGGGATAGAGGAGGAGACCATGGTGAGGGGTAGAGGAGGAGACCATGGTGGGGGGTAGAGGAGGAGAGAGGAGGAGACCATGGTGGGGGATAGAGGAGGAGACCATGGTTTGAGATAGAGGAGGAGACCATATTTGAGATAGAGGAGGAGACCATGGTTTGAGATAGAGGAAGAGAGAGGAGTAGACCATGGTGGGGGATAGATGAGGAGAGAGAAGGAGACCATGGTTTGGGATAGAAGAGGAGACCATGGTTTGGGATAGAGGAGGAGAGAGGAGGAGACCATGGTTTGGGATAGAGGAGGAGAGAGGAGGAGACCATGGTTTGGGATAGAGGAGGAGACCATGGTGGGGGATAGAGGAGGAGACCATGGTGGGGGATAGAGGAGGAGACCATGGTGGGGAGAAGAGGAGGAGACCATGGTGGGGAGAAGAGGAGGAGACTATGGTGGGTAGAAGAGGAGGAGACCATGGTGGGTAGAAGAGGAGGAGACCATGGTGGGGAGAAGAGGAGGAGACCATGGTGGGTAGAAGGGGAGGAGACCATGGTGGGTAGAAGAGGAGGAGACCATGGTGGGTAGAAGAGGAGGAGACCATGGTGGGGAGAAGAGGAGGAGACCATGGTGGGTAGAAGAGGAGGAGACCATGGTGGGTAGAAGAGGAGGAGACCATGGTGGGGAGAAGAGGAGGAGACCGTGGTGGGTAGAAGAGGAGGAGACCATGGTGGGTAGAAGAGGAGGAGACCATGGTGGGTAGAAGAGGAGGAGACCATGGTGGGTAGAAGAGGAGGAGACCATGGTGGGTAGAAGGAGAGGAGACCATGGTGGGTAGAAGAGGAGGAGACCATGGTGGGTAGAAGAGGAGGAGACCGTGGTGGGGAGAAGAGGAGGAGACCGTGGTTAGGAGAAGAGGAGGAGACCATGGTGGGTAGAAGAGGATGAGACCATGGTGGGTAGAAGGGGAGGAGACCATGGTGGGTAGAAGAGGCGGAGACCATGGTGGGTAGAAGGGGAGGATACCGTGGTTAGGAGAAGAGGAGAAGACCATGGTGGGTAGAAGAGGAGGAGACCATGGTGAGGAGAAGAGGAAGAGACCATGGTGGGTAGAAGAGGAGGAGACCATGGTGGGTAGAAGGGGAGGATACCGTGGTTAGGAGAAGAGGAGAAGACCATGGTGGGTAGAAGAGGAGGTGACTATGGTGAGGAGAAGAGGAGGAGACCATGGTGGGTAGAAGGGGAGGAGACCATGGTGGGTAGAAGAGGAGGAGACCATGGTGGGTAGAAGAGGAGGAGACCATGGTTAGGAGAAGAGGAGGAGACCATGGTGGGTAGAAGAGGAGGAGACCATGGTGGGTAGAAGGGGAGGATACCGTGGTTAGGAGAAGAGGAGAAGACCATGGTGGGTAGAAGAGGAGGAGACCATGGTGGGTAGAGGAGGAGACCATGGTGGGTAGAAGAGGAGGAGACCATGGTGGGTAGAAGAGGAGGAGACCATGGTGGGGAGAAGAGGAGGAGACAGTGGTGGGTAGAAGAGGAGGAGACCATGGTGGGTAGAAGGGGAGGAGACCGTGGTTAGGAGAAGAGGAGGAGACCATGGTGGGTAGAAGGGGAGGAGACCATGGTGGGTAGAAGAGGAGGAGACCATGGTGGGTAGAAGAGGAGGAGACCGTGGTGGGGAGAAGAGGAGGAGACCGTGGTTAGGAGAAGAGGAGGAGACCATGGTGGGTAGAAGAGGATGAGACCATGGTGGGTAGAAGGGGAGGAGACCGTGGTTAGGAGAAGAGGAGGAGACCGTGGTTAGGAGAAGAGGAGGAGACCATGGTGGGGGGTAGAGGAGGAGACCATGGTGGGGATAAGAGGAGGAGACCATGGTGGGGAGAAGAGGAGGAGACCATGGTGGGGAGAAGAGGAGGAGATCGTTGTTAGGAGAAGAGGAGGAGACCGTGGTTAGGAGAAGAGGAGGAGACCATGGTGGGGAGAAGAGGAGGAGACCATGGTGGGTAGAAGAGGAGGAGACCATGGTGGGTAGAAGGGGAGGAGACCGTGGTTAGGAGAAGAGGAGGAGACCATGGTGGGGAGAAGAGGAGGAGACCATGGTGGGTAGAAGGGGAGGAGACCGTGGTTAGGGGAAGAGGAGGAGACCATGGTGGGTAGAAGAGGAAGAGACCATGGTGGGTAGAAGAGGAGGAGACCATGGTGGGTAGAAGGGGAGGAGACCATGGTGGGGAGAAGAGGAGGAGACCATGGTGGGGAGAAGGGGAGGAGACCATGGTGGGTAGAAGAGGAGGAGACCGTGGTGGGTAGAAAAGGAGGAGACCATGGTGGGTAGAAGAGGAGGAGACCATGGTGGGTAGAAGAGGAGGAGACCATGGTGGGTAGAAGAGGAGGAGACCATGGTGGGGAGAAGAGGAGGAGACCGTGGTGGGTAGAAGAGGAGGAGACCATGGTGGGTAGAAGAGGAGGAGACCATGGTTAGGAGAAGAGGAGGAGACCATGGTGGGTAGAAGAGGAGGAGACCATGGTGGGTAGAAGGGGAGGATACCGTGGTTAGGAGAAGAGGAGAAGACCATGGTTAGGAGAAGAGGAGGAGACCATGGTGGGGGGTAGAGGAGGAGACCATGGTGGGGATAAGAGGAGGAGACCATGGTGGGGAGAAGAGGAGGAGACCATGGTGGGGAGAAGAGGAGGAGATCGTTGTTGGGAGAAGAGGAGGAGATTGTTGTTAGGAGAAGAGGAGGAGACCGTGGTTAGGAGAAGAGGAGGAGACCATGGTGGGTAGAAGAGGAGGAGACCATGGTGGGTAGAAGAGGAGGAGACCATGGTGGGTAGAAGGGGAGGAGACCGTGGTTAGGAGAAGAGGAGGAGACCATGGTGGGGAGAAGAGGAGGAGACCATGGTGGGTAGAAGGGGAGGAGACCGTGGTTAGGGGAAGAGGAGGAGACCATGGTGGGTAGAAGAGGAAGAGACCATGGTGGGTAGAAGAGGAGGAGACCATGGTGGGTAGAAGGGGAGGAGACCATGGTGGGGAGAAGAGGAGGAGACCATGGTGGGGAGAAGGGGAGGAGACCATGGTGGGTAGAAGAGGAGGAGACCGTGGTGGGTAGAAAAGGAGGAGACCATGGTGGGTAGAAGAGGAGGAGACCATGGTGGGTAGAAGAGGAGGAGACCATGGTGGGTAGAAGAGGAGGAGACCATGGTGGGGAGAAGAGGAGGAGACCGTGGTGGGTAGAAGAGGAGGAGACCATGGTGGGTGGAAGAGGAGGAGACCATGGTTAGGAGAAGAGGAGGAGACCATGGTGGGTAGAAGAGGAGGAGACCATGGTGGGTAGAAGGGGAGGATACCGTGGTTAGGAGAAGAGGAGAAGACCGTGGTGGGTAGAAGAGGAGGAGACCATGGTGAGGAGAAGAGGAAGAGACCATGGTGGGTAGAAGAGGAGGAGACCATGGTGGGTAGAAGGGGAGGATACCGTGGTTAGGAGAAGAGGAGAAGACCATGGTGGGTAGAAGAGGAGGAGACCATGTTGAGGAGAAGAGGAAGAGACCATGGTGGGTAGAAGAGGAGGAGACCATGGTGGGTAGAGGAGGAGACCATGGTGGGTAGAAGAGGAAGAGACCATGGTGGGTAGAAGAGGAGGAGACCATGGTGGGGAGAAGAGGAGGAGACCGTGGTGGGTAGAAGAGGAGGAGACCGTGGTGGGTAGAAGGGGAGGAGACCGTGGTTAGGAGAAGAGGAGGAGACCATGGTGGGTAGAAGGGGAGGAGACCATGGTGGGTAGAAGAGGAGGAGACCATGGTGGGGAGAAGAGGAGGAGACCATGGTGGGTAGAAGAGGAGGAGACCATGGTGGGTAGAAGAGGAGGAGACCATGGTGGGTAGAAGAGGAGGAGACCATGGTGGGTAGAAGAGGAGGAGACCGTCGTGGGGAGAAGAGGAGGAGACCGTGGTTAGGAGAAGAGGAGGAGACCATGGTGGGTAGAAGAGGATGAGACCATGGTGGGTAGAAGGGGAGGAGACCGTGGTTAGGAGAAGAGGAGGAGACCGTAGTTAGGAGAAGAGGAGGAGACCATGGTGGGGGGTAGAGGAGGAGACCATGGTGGGGGGTAGAGGAGGAGACCATGGTGGGGAGAAGAGGAGGAGACCATGGTGGGGAGAAGAGGAGGAGATCGTTGTTAGGAGAAGAGGAGGAGACCGTGGTTAGGAGAAGAGGAGGAGACCATGGTGGGGAGAAGAGGAGGAGACCATGGTGGGTAGAAGGGGACGAGACCGTGGTTAGGGGAAGAGGAGGAGACCATGGTGGGTAGAAGAGGAAGAGACCATGGTGGGTAGAAGAGGAGGAGACCATGGTGGGTAGAAGAGGAGGAGACCATGGTGGGGGGTAGAGGAGGAGACCATGGTGGGGAGAAGAGGAGGAGACCATAGTGGGGAGAAAAGGAGGAGACCATGGTGGGTAGAAGAGGAGGAGACCATGGTGGGGAGAAGGGGAGGAGACCATGGTGGGGAGAAGGGGAGGAGTAGAGTTGAAGTGTACAGAAAGTCCTGCTGGTAGGCTCAGCTGTGTGTCTGCCATTAAATAAGTTGTACACAGAATAGTTAACTGGTACATTAACTTAAGCTAGCTAGAGTGGTGGATGACCCTGGCAATCTAGCTTTGTTGACACAGAGTAGAAATATGCCTAAGGTTTTGTGAGGGAGAGACAGACAGAGAGGGAGAGAGAAAGATTGTGTGTGTGAGAGAGAGAGAGCGAGAGTATCCCTCACAATGCATTCCTGGCTCTGTGTGTGATGAGTGCCTCTGCCGTGTGTGTATCTTTCACAATGGGTCTCTGGCCCTTGGAATGCCAGGCCTCTAATTGGAGCGTTCAGCCCCTACCTAATTAGGTGGAATTTCCTGGCTGACGAAGCGAGTGTGTGTGTGTGTGTGTGTGTGTGTGTGTGTGACGCCCCCACTTTCCCCACAAGAAAGCAGTGAATCCGCCCCCACAACCGGGTCCCTCGGGCCATTTTAGTGTTACACTTCTCTCCTGTAGGGATACATGCAGCCCCCGCAGTCAGTGCCTGTGCTCCAAATGGCAACCTAATGCACTACTTTTGACTTGGGCCATTTGGGACGGAGCCCTACACTTCTACCGGCTCTAATGACAGGACACACAATGATGTGGTTTGAACAGATCAATTCCTATGGATTGTAAAATAATGAAAGGTATGCCAGTATGCCTGCCAGTCTCGCCTTGCTGGACTGGGCTTGATGATGATGATGATGATGATGATGATGATAATTTATTTTAGGGAGTGGATCAGCTTTAATATTGCAGATAGATTGTAGCTTCCATCAATGTAATTGCCTGCATCATTTCCAATCCCCCATATATGTATATTTTTGTAAATGTATACATACAGTACTGGTGTAAAGAGTTAGAACACCTACTCATTCAGGGGGTTTTCTTACACCGCTGACACACAGCAGCTTTTCAGCATTTTTTGTTATTTCTGGATAACAAAAAAAAATCGACCAAAGTTGGCTCTTTTACAGCGAGGGTCAATGGGAAAGACTGTTTGTTTCCCCCAATTAGTGGGTGTGGTGGAGGGGAATTACTTCTTGCGACGTGAATATCGACTCAGAGTAGCCCTTTGCGGTGTCCATAAAAATGAGAATCAGTTATGTGTACGATATGGACACGCTGCCTTTTCCAATGGGCTGCGTAGTAATTCTCCACCCACCTGAACCCTTTCTCACATTTAACAGTGCCCGGAAACTCACTGCAGCCATTTTAAATCCATCACAGTGAGTTTGCAAGTGCACACTTCTGGAAAAGGACGGAGAATTGTGTCTTAACCCTAAGAGGCGACCGGGCTGCCTCCCATTTATAGGGAATGTAGTCCAGAGGGCAGAAGGAAAGCTGAAACTCCTCTCTGACCTTAACCACTTTTCAGCCACTAGCTCTTCAGTTCAGCTCTGCCTCCTTATGCCAGGCATATGGCTTCCCGCTGGCCCAGTCTTTACCCCTCGTTTTTCACTCTGACAGCCTGCTCTTAACCCCCCCGTCCGTACCCCCAGGCCCGCTCGCTAATTCTGAGGGGGAAAACAGCCAGCCTCCTGCCTCCCTGGCTCTTTTCCTGGAGGTCTGGGCATGGCACAGCAGAGCAACGTGCCTAACTAACAAATACCATACATCACACCACCCCCGCCCTCATCAGTGTCCAGACCCGGTGTCTGTAACACAGTAATGCAGTTGAATGTCCCACTATGGTTGTGGTGGTCCTGGACTTTCCAGCCCAGACCAAAGCCCCTGTGTGTCCGTAGGGAGATCCCTGTGTTCATGGGAAAATCACCCACCGACGCGGTTCAGTCACATTTCCTGGTTTGTGTGTGTGTGTGTGTGTGTGTGTGTGTGTGTGTACACGTGCGTACAGAATGGGTGTGTGTCACGGTATGGGTGTGTGTGACAGTGACATTCCCTGGTCTGGCAGGCAGAGGAGGGGTCAGCTGACTGAGTCAGTCATAGTGGTAACACTGTGATAACACACAGTCCCAAATATCACCCTGTTCCCTTATATAGTCAAGCGTAGTGCACTATGTAGGGAATAGGGCGCCATTTGGGACTCAGACACAGTACACAAATGTTCTCCCCTCTCCTGTAGACCCACAGCCTGTTAGGGTCTCTACTGACGGACATTACTTTTGATGGATAGTATGAAGTACTTGACCAAAGTACTTGACCAGTACTGAATGGATAACATAAATGTTCTGGGGTCTCCCACAGTCGCATCCAGTTGGGGCAGTAATACATCTACATTTGATGCTCAGAGTTGACAGAACTCAGGGGCGTACGATCATTTGTTCTTGTTACTTTCACTGTTCAAATGTCAAGTTGAAGGGGATTCGGTGATGTGGACTGTTAGAACTGTTCTTTAGTCTGTCCCAAGTCGGATTAGAACTGTTCTATGTCTAGCCTGGTCTCTAACTGGTCTCTGTTTTTCGGTCCACCCAGGGACAAGGACTACCACCTGAGAACGTACAAGTCGGTGGTGATGGCCAACAAGTTGATAGACTGGCTCATAGCACAGGTAAAACCTACATCTCACCTCCTTTCTTTTCCTGACCCCTGATCCCTAACCCTACATCTTTCCTCCTTTCTTTTCCTGACCCCTGATCCCTAACCCTACATCTTTCCTCCTTTCTTTTCCTGACCCCTGATCCCTAACCCTACATCTTTCCTCCTTTCTTTTCCTGACCCCTGATCCCTAACCCTACATCTTTCCTCCTTTCTTTTCCTGACCCCTGATCCCTAACCCTACATCTTTCCTCCTTTCTTTTCCTGACCCCTGATCCCTAACCCTACATCTCACCTCCTTTCTTTTCCTGACCCCTGATCCCTAACCCTACATCTTTCCTCCTTTCTCTCCCTAACCCCAACCCTCCTTCACATGTTATTCTGAATGGTCTCTATTGGCATGTACATGTATGTATATTTGGAACCCCCCCCCCCTCCCTCTGGAAAACATTGAAAGATGAAAGAGAGGAAGGAAGAAAGAAACAGAGGAAGAAAGGGAACAGGGAAGTGTGTGTTTTGTCAACAGGCCGGTCAGAGGTCGCAGACTGAGACAACAAACCACAAAACAGACCTCGGAGTCTTCTAGTGTGTATGTGTGCGGGTTGCCGTTCCACGGAGGAACTAGGGGAAGCCAGACGGAGGGGGAACATCATTGTGACTATATGACTGATCTCTATTGGCCCTGACATGGAGCTTTGAGCTTCACAGATTGATAGTCTCATACAGGATACTGACTGACGGGTAAATGAAATGCTTTACAATGGAACCAACTCAAGACTGGAACTATCCTGTGTGTGTGTGTGTGTGTGTGTGTGTGTGTGTGTGTGTGTGTGTGTTTGGAGAAATTAGTGTGTTGTGGCTTGTCTGCAAGCCTGTTGGACAGAAGAACAAAGGGACGGTGTGAGTGTGACACTTTGACCGTTCTTTAAACATTCTCTCCCTCTCTCCCCTCTCTCTCTCTCCACTCACTATCCCCCCCATTCTCTTGCTCTCTCTCTCTCCACTCACTATCCCACCATTCTCTCTCTCTCTCTCGCTCTCTCTCTCTCCACTCACTATCCCCCCATTCTCTCTCTCTCGCGCTCTCTCTCTCTCTCTCTCTCTCTCTCTCTCTCTCTCTCTCTCGCTCTCTCTCTCTCCACTCACTATCCCCCCATTCTCTCTCTCTTTCTCGCTCTCTCTCTTTCTAGGGGGACTGCAGGACGAGGGAGGAGTCGTTGATCTTGGGGAAGGAACTGTGTGACAACGGCTTCATGCACCACGGTACGAAAGACACAGACAGACGGGCAGACAGACAGACAGGCGGGCAGACAGACGGGCAGGCAGACAGACGGGCAGACAGACAGACTGGCAGACAGACAAACGGGCAGACAGACGGGCAAGCAGACAGACAGATTTCTTCACTTCATCAACATACACGTCATCTATGTAACACCACAATGTTTAGAACAAGGACTCTGAACCTTGGTCCTGGACGCACACACACACACACACACACACACACACACACACACACACACACACACACACACACACACACACACACTCTTAAATTTCGAGAGTGAGGGAGCCAGCTTGCAGAGTAAGATGGAGCTCAGAAAGGACTTGAGTCAACTGGTCTCCATGGCAACACAAGTTCTAAACCCAGACCCTCGACCTTGAAATAGTGAATATCCCCTCGAGAGACAGAACGACAGAAAACAAACCAGAGTTTCCTCAACATTTCCCCCTGTCTCTGGCGGGATCAGATATAATGTCAATCATTATAATGGTCACTTAACAGGCCAAATAACTTATCGGCACGAATGGTGAAATTACACAGAGACGGAGGGAGGCAGGGAGGAGAAATTAAAGAAAGTGAAGTTTGATGGTTTTAGTTGTTATGACTGTTACATACAATTTGGCTCAATATGAAGCCAAACTGAATTGTAGTTTGAAGCAGTTAGTTACATCATGAGGGTACTGAAGAAGAAAAACATGTGTGTGTGTGTCTGTGTGTGTGTGTGTGTGTGTGTGTGTGTGTGTGTACAGTTGAAGTCGGAAGTTTACATACACCTTAGCCAAATACATTTAAACTAAATTTTTCACAATTCCTGACATTTAATCCAAGTAAAATTTCCCTGTTTTAGGTCAGTTAGGATCACCACTTTATTTTAAGAATGTGAAATGTCAGAATAATAGTAGAGAGAATGATTTATTTACGCTGTTATTTCTTTCATCACATTCCCAGTGGGTCAGAGGTTTACATATACTCAATTAGTATTTGGTAGCATTGCCTTTAAATTGTTTAACTTGGGTCAAATGTTTCACAATAAGTTGGGTGAATTTTGGCCCATTCCTCCTGACAGAGCTGGTGTAACTGAGTTAGGTTTGTAGGCCTTCTTGCTCGCACACGCTTTTTCAGTTCTGCCCCCAAATGTTCTATGGGATTGAGGTCAGAGGCTTTGTGATGGCCACTCCAATACCTTGACTTTGTTGTCCTTAAGGCATTTTGCCACAACTTTGGAAGTATGCTTCGGGTCAATGTCCATTTGGAAGACCCAATTGCAACCAAACTTTAACTTCCTGACTGATGTCTTGAGATGTTGCTTCAATATATCCACATCATTTTCCTCTCTCAAGATGCCATCTATGTTGTGAAGTGCACCAGTCCCTCCTGCAGCAAAGCACCCCCACAACATAATGCTGCCACCCCCGTGCTTCACGGTTGGGATGGTGTTCTTCTGCTTGCAAGCCTCCCCATTTCTCCTCCAAACATAACAATGGTCATTATGGCCAAACAGTTATATTTTTGTTTCATCAGACCAGAGGACATTTCTCCAAAAAGTACGATCTTTGTCCCCATGTGCAGATGCAAACCATAGTCTGACTTTTTTATGGCGGTTCTGTGGCGGTGGCTTCTTCCTTGCTGAGCGGCCTTTCAGGTTATGTCGATATAGGACTTGTTTTACTGTGGATATAGATACTTTTGTACCTATTTCCTCCAGCATCTTCACAAGGTCCTTTGCTGTTGTTCTGGGTTTGATTTGCACTTTTCGCACCAAAGTATGTTCATCTCTAGGAGACCGAACATGTCTCCTTTCTGAGCGATATGACGGCTGCTTGGTCCCATGGTGTTAATACTTGCGTACTATTGTTTGTACAGATGAATGTGGTACCTTCAGGCGTTTGGATATTGCTCCCAAGGATGCACCATTGTCTACAATTGTTTTTCTGAGGTCTTGACTGATTTATTTTGATTTTCCCATGATGTCAAGCAAAGAGGCACTGAGTTTGAAGGTAGGTCTTGAAATACATCCACAGGTACACCTCCAATTGACTCAAATGATGTCAATTAGCCTAACAGAAGCTTCTAAAGCCATTACATAATTTTCTGGAATTTTCCAAGCTGTTTTAAGGCACAGTCAACTTAGTGTATGTAAACTTCAGACCCACTGGAATTGTGATACAGGGAATTATAAGTGAAATAATCTGTCTGTAAACAATTGGTTGAAAAATTACTTGTGTAATGCGCAAAGTAGACTTGCTAAAACTATAGTTTGTTAACAAGACATTTGTGGAGTGGTTTAAAAACCGAGTTTTAATGACCCCAACCTAAGTGTATGTAAACTTCAGACTTCAACTGTGTGTGTGTGTGTGTGTGTGTGTGTGTGTGTGTGTGTGTGTGTGTGTGTGTGTGTGTGTGTGTGTGTGTGTGTGTGTGTGTGTGTGTGTGTGTGTGTGTGTGTCTATGTATGTACAGTGCCTTGCGAAAGTATTCGGCCCCCTTGAACTTTGCGACCTTTTGCCACATTTCAGGCTTCAAACATAAAGATATAAAACTGTATTTTTTTGTGAAGAATCAACAACAAGTGGGACACAATCATGAAGTGCAATGACATTTATTGGATATTTAAAACTTTTTTAACAAATCAAAAACTGAAAAATTGGGCGTGCAAAATTATTCAGACCCCTTAAGTTAATACTTTGTAGCGCCACCTTTTGCTGCGATTACAGCTGTAAGTCACTTGGGGTATGTCTCTATCAGTTTTGCACATCAAGAGACTGACATTTTTTCCCATTCCTCCATGCAAAACAGCTCGAGCTCAGTGAGGTTGGATGGAGAGCATTTGTGAACAGCAGTTTTCAGTTCTTTCCACAGATTCTCGATTGGATTCAGGTCTGGACTTTGACTTGGCCATTCTAACACCTGGATATGTTTATTGTTGAACCATTCCATTGTAGATTTTGCTTTATGTTTTGGATCATTGTCTTGTTGGAAGACAAATCTCCGTCCCAGTCTCAGGTCTTTTGCAGACTCCATCAGGTTTTCTTCCAGAATGGTCCTGTATTTGGCTCCATCCATCTTCCCATCAATTTTAACCATCTTCCCTGTCCCTGCTGAAGAAAAGCAGGCCCAAACCATGATGCTGCCACCACCATGTTTGACAGTGGGGATGGTGTGTTCAGGGTGATGAGCTGTGTTGCTTTTACGCCAAACATAACGTTTTGCATTGTTGCCAAAAAGTTCAATTTTGGTTTCATCTGACCAGAGCACCTTCTTCCACATGTTTGGTGTGTCTCCCAGGTGGCTTGTGGCAAACTTTAAACAACACTTTTTATGGATATCTTTAAGAAATGGCTTTCTTCTTGCCACTCTTCCATAAAGGCCAGATTTGTGCAATATATGACTGATTGTTGTCCTATGGACAGAGTCTCCCACCTCAGCTGTAGATCTCTGCAGTTCATCCAGAGTGATCATGGGCCTCTTGGCTGCATCTCTGATCAGTCTTCTCCTTGTATGAGCTGAAAGTTTAGAGGGACGGCCAAGTCTTAGTAGATTTGCAGTGGTCTGATACTCCTTCCATTTCAATATTATCGCTTGCACAGTGCTCCTTGGGATGTTTAAAGCTTGGGAAATATTTTTGTATCCAAATCCGGCTTTAAACTTCTTCACAACAGTATCTCGGACCTGCCTGGTGTGTTCCTTGTTCTTCATGATGCTCTCTGCGCTTTTAACGGACCTCTGAGACTATCACAGTGCAGGTGCATTTATACGGAGACTTGATTACACACAGGTGGATTGTATTTATCATCATTAGTCATTTAGGTCAACATTGGATCATTCAGAGATCCTCACTGAACTTCTGGAGAGAGTTTGCTGCACTGAAAGTAAAGGGGCTGAATAATTTTGCACGCCCAATTTTTCAGTTTTTGATTTGTTAAAAAAGTTTGAAATATCCAATAAATGTCGTTCCACTTCATGATTGTGTCCCACTTGTTGTTGATTCTTCACAAAAAAATACAGTTTTATATCTTTATGTTTGAAGCCTGAAATGTGGCAAAAGGTCGCAAAGTTCAAGGGGGCCGAATACTTTCGCAAGGCACTGTATGTATGCATTCTTTGGCACAAGGAACCCTGCTCTTGAAAAAGCAGCCTGGCTGCCATAAACAACTGGTAACTATGACGACCGGTCGTTCACACCAAGACCAACAAACATTCTCACCACAGCCACGCTAACACACACACACACACACACACACACAATAATAGGAACAGCTGAGTAATGAAAGCCTTGTTTTTGCAGTGTCTCATTGTAAGTAAATAAATATAACTACTTTTACAAAGTGAGAGGAACAGAATCAACAGTGTTTTTATTTGTGTGAGTGCGAGCGCGCATCTGTGTGTGTAACAGAAACGACAGAATCTTTCTCCCAGCCTCGTTGACACGTTTATCTTTGATCCCCAAACAAAATATTCATTACCAATGGTACCCTGTCAATAGTAGTGCACAGTATAGGGGGGTAGGGTGCCATTTGGACCCCAGTGTTCAGAATCACCTAAAGGGGATCAAAGCAGACAATGGGTTTATGCCATCAATTATCACAGAAGAGATAGATAGAAGTAAGTCAACCGCAAGGTTCATTTCGTACAGTGGGGGTGTATCTTAAATTGCATCCCATTCCCTATACAGTGCACTACTTTTGACCAGAGGCCTATGGGCCCCCACATAGGGATTAGGTTGCCATTTAGGAGGCAGAGAGAGACGCCTTGGTAAGCTCGCTCTATTTTTGGGGACAGGCTTGAAGTAATTGTGTCTAACCTTTTCATTCCATCGTTCTTTTTCTTCCCTTCTCCAGTGTTGGAAAAGAGTGAGTTCAAAGACGAGCCTCTGCTGTTCCGTTTCTTTGCGGATGAGGAGATGGAGGGATCAAACACTAAACACAAGCAAGCCATGAAGCACGACCTGAAGATAGCTGAGAATGTCATCGCCAAGTCGCTGTTGGTGAGCGATGCCTCTTGCTCTACGCGTACACTCAGGGGAAAAAAGAAACACACACACACAATCTTATTACCCACAGCTGAAAACTCCCACACTTATAGGTTCTCCAGTAATGATTTAAATATGGTCCTCGTTCAGCCATACAACTAATTGACAGGACATATTGGACTCTCCTCTATGCCAAGACATTTTCAGATTCTGATTCTGAATGGACTCTCCCTCTCTCCTAACTAATGTCATGTTTTTGGTCAATGGAGAGACACTACGCCTCTAAAACACACACACACACACACACACACACACACACACACACACACACACACACACACACACACACACACACACACACACACACACACACAGTAAATCTGTGAGCAAACCATAAAAAGAGTACATAACAAGTCATTTCGACTCAGCAGAAAACAGAAGGTTACGGACCACATTTGCTGCAAAACGTGATTTAACACCCCAGTAAGCAAGTCCTTCTGGAGGGCTGATTAAATACCTGAGTCACTATCTGTGGGTCACAGTATCTGTGTGTGTGGTAGTGGAAGTGTGTGTGCACGCGTGTGTGTTCTGTAAGACTGTGTGTATGTGTGCATGCATAATCCTGTGTGTGTGTGTGTTCTGTGTACGTGTTTTCCAAGACTGCCACACTTGGCTAATTTGTGTGCCTCATCATGTGGAGTGTGTGTGTGTTTGTGTTTCACCCACTCACAGGGAATGTGTTGTTTCAGATAAGACCCAGTGAAGGAGGTTATGGTTTCAGCCTGGAGGACAGAAACAGAGTACCCATCATCAAGTCAGTGGAGAAGGGCTCGCATGCGGAGGTGAGGGTCACACACACACACACACACACACACACACACACACACACACACACACACACACACACACACACACACACACACACACACACACTCCCAACTCACATGCAAAGCTAATCCCTATCTCTCCGCCCACGTGACTGTTGCCAACACTCCCCCCTGTGGTTTACGTGCCTGTTTACATGCCCTGCCGGTTAACCTCTACCTCTGATACACACAGTTATATTTTTACATTGCCATTTTACTCATTTAGCAGACGCTCATATCCAGAGTGACTTACAGTAAGTAAGTACATACATGTTTCATACTTTCTCTCCTGTTCAGCCCCGAGGGTGTCTCTGATCTGGCCACGCTGAGCAGGCAACAGAACACGGAGTGTAACTTGTCAATGTCTGTTTCCACGGTGGTACATTTGAAACGTAATGCTATCGTTCAGCTCTGGTTAGTCTGTGGGCCTCAGCAGTCTGAGTAAGGCGTTTGATCATTTGTCTGAACACACACACACACACACACACACACACTCCTCTGATCATTATTCTGAAGGGTAGAAACCTCTGTGACGGTTTGCGCTGAGTTTGAACCGGATCTGTGGTAACTGACGCTGCGGTCTGGCGCTGAAATAGACCACGTCAACACGTCAGCACATATTTGAGGTCTCCTTTTGTGTTCAGCGCCTTTGATCGTCTAGAGGACAAGGCTGGGACGAGGTTTCAGGGGAAACTCACGGGATCGATCCCAGTCTCAGCCCTAATTTCCACCAGCCTTGAAGGTGGCAGGTCAGTGGACGGGGGCCTGGCTGGCACGCTTGGTTCCCTTAACTGTGTTTTTTATGCCTGTCGATAGTGACGTGAACAAATGTTCAGTGAAACCACAAGGATAATGTCTGTGTGAGGGTGTGTGTGTGTGTGTGTGTGTGTCCATAGTAGTTGTGTCATAAGCCTTGTTTCTTCTCTCTGTGTAGATGGCAGGTCTAGAGGTCGGGAGGAAGGTGTTTTGTATAAATGGAGACCTGGTGTTCCTGAGGCCCTTCCCGGAGATGGAGGCTTTCCTCAAACACTGTTTCACCAGCAAGGGACCTCTCAGAGTGCTGGTTAGCACCAAGCCTAGAGAGTAAGTTGTGTGTGTGTGTGTGTGTGTGTGTAAAAACACACCTAAAACCATGTTTCCTCCTTCCTCAGGACAGTGAAGATCCCAGACTCAGCAGACGGACTGGGGTTCCAGATCAGGGGCTTTGGCCCTTCTGTGGTGCACGCTGTTGGCAGAGGTAAGACACACACTGTATCCCCTCGCTGCCCATCTGTGACACCAGAAAATGGCATCTCTCTCCCTGTTTCCTCTGCTGAGCGTGGCACAGCTGGGAGGCAGCTGGCTGCAGGGTTCAGCCCTGGCCTGCCTGACTCGCTGTGTGTGTGTGTTAGTCTCAAAGTCGTTGCTGTTCCCTCTACTCTTCAAGGTCGTCGGATCAATTTACATACAATACAAGTCAAATACAATATGTGTTGCTCTGGAACGTTTCTGATATCTGAACCAGATCCTATTCAACACTAGTCAACACTTTCTGTGTTTTTCCTTTGTGTGTTTGGGAACTCATCAGGTCCTCCCCAGCTCCCCCCCCCCCCCCCCCCCCCCCCCCCCCCCCCCCCTCCTCCCCAGCCTCTTAAAAGCGGTGCTATCAGTGCCGGCGGGAGATAGGAGGCCAATCGAAAAACAATCCTGTCCTGTCTCGCCGTTCTCAGGGGAATCGATGCTTGTTTTCTTCCTAAAGCAAAACTATTGTCCAATCTAAACCAGCTAGTCTGAAGGCTCTTTGAAAACATGCTGTGTTATTGTTGAGTTATTTTCTCAGGGCATAGCCACTCTCCCTGCGGTGTGTGTGTGTGTGTGTGTGGCTGTAGTATTTCTTCAGGGCATAGCCCCCTTCTCCTTTTCCTCTGACAGTTGTTGGACATGTTTTGTGATGTAATATTCACTGGCCCAGCCTGTTGAAATCTGTTCAAACCTCAGAGTAACGAGGGCTGGAATGGGTGTCAGAGCAGCCAAAGCACTGGCCCGCCTGAGCCAGTTTCGGTTGGGCCATTATCTTTCAAAACAATGCATTCGGAACGAAATTGCACTCGCACCAGAGAGCGAGACCATCTCTCTAAACAAACATTCTGAGCTGTGTGAGAGTCATCATCACGAAGAGATCCGTGGTATGATGCTCTGTAAGGGATGTACTATTCCAGCTTCTCTACACACACACACACACACACACACACAGTAAGAGCAGCTCATCCCCTCTTCTCGTTTGGGACTCACAATAGGACAGGCCTTAATCATCTCTACTGCTATTGAGGAGGCAAGGACACAGAGCAATGCCAGGCAGGCAGGCAGGCAGACAGACAGGCAGGCAGACAGACAGACAGACAGGCAGACAGGCAGGCAGGCAGACAGACAGGCAGACAGGCAGGCAGACAGGCAGACAGACAGGCAGACAGACAGGCAGACAGGCAGGCAGGCAGGCAGGCAGGCAGGCAGGCAGGCAGGCAGGCACGAACACACACAACCAATCGGCTTTGCCTTTGCACGTTATCTTCATCTATATATGGTAGGAAGAAAGTGTTTTGTAGCCATCTGCTTTAGACTGCGGAGGTATGTGTACCGTTTCCTCTGGCACGGAACGTATCTGCCTTGGTCATGTAGGATTCTCAGTGGTGGAACTAGTACTCAGTTGTCATACTTGAGTAAAAGTAAAGCTACCGAGAAAATGACTGGAGACAAAAGTGAAAGTCACCCAGTAAAATATGACCTGAGTGCAAGTCTAAAAGCATTTGGTTTTAAAAATACTCAAGTATCAAAAGTAACAGTATACTGTAAATCATTTCAAATGATTTGTATTAAGCAAGCCATATTAAGCACAATTGTATTTTTTTTTTTATTGACAGATAGCCAGGGGCCACACTCCAACACTCAGACATCATTTACAGATAGCCAGGGGCACACTCCAACACTCAGACATCATTTACAGATAGCCAGGGGCCACACTCCAACACTCAGACATCATTTACAGATAGCCAGGGGCCACACTCCAACACTCAGACATCATTTACAGATAGCCTGGGGCCACACTCCAACACTCAGACATCCTTTACAGATAGCCAGGGGAACACTCCAACACTCAGACATCATTTACAGATAGCCTGGGGCCACACTCCAACACTCAGACATCCTTTACAGATAGCCTGGGGCCACACTCCAACACTCAGACATCATTTACAGATAGCCAGGGGCCACACTCCAACACTCAGACATCATTTACAGATAGCCTGGGGCCACACTCCAACACTCAGACATCATTTACAGATAGCCAGGGGCCACACTCCAACACTCAGACATCATTTACAGATAGCCTGGGGCCACACTCCAACACTCAGACATCATTTACAGATAGCCTGGGGCCACACTCCAACACTCAGACATCATTTACAGATAGCCTGGGGCCACACTCCAACACTCAGACATCATTTACAGATAGCCAGGGGCCACACTCCAACACTCAGACATCATTTACAGATAGCCAGGGGCCACACTCCAACACTCAGACATCATTTACAGATAGCCAGGGGCCACACTCCAACACTCAGACATCATTTACAGATAGCCTGGGGCCACACTCCAACACTCAGACATCATTTACAGATAGCCAGGGGCCACACTCCAACACTCAGACATCATTTACAGATAGCCTGGGGCCACACTCCAACACTCAGACATCATTTACAGATAGCCAGGGGCCACACTCCAACACTCAGACATCATTTACAGATAGCCAGGGGCCACACTCCAACACTCAGACATCATTTACAGATAGCCTGGGGCCACACTCCAACACTCAGACATCATTTACAGATAGCCTGGGGCCACACTCCAACACTCAGACATCATTTACAGATAGCCTGGGGCCACACTCCAACACTCAGACATCATTTACAGATAGCCTGGGGCCACACTCCAACACTCAGACATCATTTACAGATAGCCTGGGGCCACACTCCAACACTCAGACATCATTTACAGATAGCCTGGGGCCACACTCCAACACTCAGACATCATTTACAGATAGCCAGGGGCACACTCCAACACTCAGACATCATTTACAGATAGCCAGGGGCACACTCCAACACTCAGACATCATTTACAGATAGCCTGGGGCCACACTCCAACACTCAGACATCATTTACAGATAGCCAGGGGCCACACTCCAACACTCAGACATCATTTACAGATAGCCTGGGGCCACACTCCAACACTCAGACATCATTTACAGATAGCCTGGGGCCACACTCCAACACTCAGACATCATTTACAGATAGCCTGGGGCCACACTCCAACACTCAGACATCATTTACAGATAGCCAGGGCCACACTCCAACACTCAGACATCATTTACAGATAGCCTGGGGCCACACTCCAACACTCAGACATCATTTACAGATAGCCTGGGGCCACACTCCAACACTCAGACATCATTTACAGATAGCCAGGGGCCACACTCCAACACTCAGACATCATTTACAGATAGCCTGGGGCCACACTCCAACACTCAGACATCATTTACAGATAGCCAGGGGCCACACTCCAACACTCAGACATCATTTACAAACAAAGCATGTGTGTTTAGTGAGTCTGACAGATCAGAGGCCGTAGGGATGACCAGGGATGCTCTCTTGATAAGTGTGTGAATTGGACCAATTTCCTGTCAAAATGTAACGAGTACTTTAAGGTGACAGGGAAAATGTATGGAGTAAAAAGTACATACTTTAGGAGTGTACTAAAGTAGAAATAGTAAGTTGAAGATACCCACCATAAGAATACTTGAGTAGTACTTTAAAGTATTTTTTACTTTAAGTACTTTGCGCCACTGATGATTCTCTTTCGGCTGTTACTACATTGCTTTAGGGGACTTGGCGTCTTCAGGAGTCAGGCAAGTTAACAGCTAAAGCACAGACTAAGCACTTCTTCCCTCCTGCCTTCAGAAACCCAATTCCCGTAAAAAAAAAGATATTACGACTCGGTGGTATGTTGTGTGTGTTTGAGAGATTATCAAAACAAACAGGGAATATTTTGTCTGCCACGCACTTCCTCCCTGATAGCTGTAAACCTTGAAGTCTGAATCACATCTCTGAGACGACAGAAATAGAGGGAGGGGTCCACACTCTACCTCAGATAAACAATCTTCCTGTTCTCTCTCTCGCTCAATTCAGTTTCAATTCAAGGAGCTTTATTGGCATGTATGTTAACATTGCCAAAGCAAGTGAAGTAGAGAATAAACAAGAATGAAATAAACAATACAAATGAACAGTAAACATTACACTCACAGAAGTTCCAAAAGAATAAAGACATTTCAAATGTCATATTATGTGTATATATTCTCTCTCTCTCTCTCTCTCTCTCTCTCTCTCTCTCTCTTCCCTTTCTGTTAGAGCTGGCAAAACAACTTTTATAGCAACTAAAAATAGCTTTTTATCCTAATAATGCTGTGTACTGGGGAGACTGAGTAAACCTTGCTCTCTGGGCTCTGCTGTTTGTCTGTCTGATTGTGTCTAGTGCCACCTGGGTTTGACAGACCAGGCCTGTTTAGTGCCACTGATGTACGGCTTGTGCTGCAGACCATCTCATCAACGTGTGCTAGTAGTGGGACCCAGTCTGTCTGTTGTTTTAATTCCCTGTTTCTGCAGGCCATGTCTCACACATATACATCTCTGTCACTCTCTCTCCTCTGTCTCTGTGTATCTCTCTCTGTCTCTCTCTCTCTCTCTCTCTCTCTATCTCTCTCTGTCTCTCTCTCTCTCTCTCTCTCTCTCTCTCTCTCTCTATCTCTCTCTGTCTCTCTCTCTCTATCTCTCTCTGTCTCTCTCTCTCTCCCTCTCTCTCTCTCTCTCTCTCTCTCTCTCTCTCTGTGTCTCTCTCTCTCTCTATGTGTGTCTCTCTGTGTCTTTCTCTCTCTCTCTCTCTCTCTGTGTCTCTCTATCTCTCTCTGTGTCTCTCTCTCTGTCTCTCTATGTCTCTATGTGTCTCTCTCTCTGTGTCTCTCTCTTTCTCTCTCTCTGTGTCTTTCTCTCTGTGTGTCTCTCTCTCTCTGTCTCTGTCTCTCTCTCTCTCTCTGTGTCTCTCTCTCTGTGTCTCTCTCTGTGTGTCTCTCTCTCTGTCTCTCTCTCTCTCTCTGTGTCTCTCTCTCTCTCTGTGTCTCTCTCTCTCTCTCTCTGTGTGTCTCTCTCTCTGTGTATCTCTCTGTGTCTCTCTCTCTCTCTCTCTCTCTCTCTCTGTGCGTCTCTCTCTCTATGTGCGTCTCTCTCTCTATGTGTGTCTCTCTGTGTGTCTCTCTCTGTGTGTCTCTCTCTGTGTGTCTCTGTGTGTGTGTGTCTCTCTGTGTATGTCTCTCTCTCTTTTTTTGGGGGGGGGGCATCCCCCCAAAACTATTTTTACAGCTTTTTCTTTTCTTGTTACATGTACATGTTACATACGTGACACTTTTATATTTGTTTTTACAGTAGTTACATAGCTATAATAAAGTCATTGGATATTTTTGGGGGAATATATATACATTATGTTTTCAGTCATAACTATTATACAACTATTAAACCCACCCCTCAGCAACTCTCTGTCCATCCCACCTATCTCCATAACCCACCCCTCAGCAACTCTCAGTCCATCCCACCTATCTCCATAACCCACCCCTCAGCAACTCTCAGTCCATCCCACCTATCTCCATAACCCACCCCTCAGCAACTCTCAGTCCATCCCACCTATCTCCATAACCCACCCCTCAGCAACTCTCTGTCCATCCCACCTATCTCCATAACCCACCCCTCAGCAACTCTCTGTCCATCCCACCTATCTCCATAACCCACCCCTCAGCAACTCTCAGTCCATCCCACCTATCTCCGTAACCCACCCCTCAGCAACTCTCAGTCCATCCCACCTATCTCCGTAACCCACCCCTCAGCAACTCTCTGTCCATCCCACCTATCTCCATAACCCACCCCTCAGCAACTCTGTCCATCCCACCTATCTCCATAACCCACCCCTCAGCAACTCTCAGTCCATCCCACCTATCTCCATAACCCACCCCTCATCTACTCTCTGTCCATCCCACCTATCTCCATAACCCACCCCTCAGCAACTCTCAGTCCATCCCACCTATCTCCATAACCCACCCCTCAGCAACTCTCAGTCCATCCCACCTATCTCCGTAACCCACCCCTCAGCTACTCAGTCCATCCCACCTATCTCCATAACCCACCCCTCAGCTACTCTCTGTCCATCCCACCTATCTCCGTAACCCACCCCTCATCTACTCTCTGTCCATCCCACCTATCTCCGTAACCCACCCCTCATCTACTCTCTGTCCATCCCACCTATCTCCATAACCCACCCCTCAGCTACTCAGTCCATCCCACCTATCTCCGTAACCCACCCCTCAGCTACTCAGTCCATCCCACCTATCTCCATAACCCACCCCTCAGCAACTCTGTCCATCCCACCTATCTCCGTAACCCACCCCTCATCTACTCTCTGTCCATCCCACCTATCTCCATAACCCACCCCTCAGCTACTCTGTCCATCCCACCTATCTCCGTAACCCACCCCTCAGCTACTCTCTGTCCATCCCACCTATCTCTGTAAACTGCCCCTCGGGCCCTTCCATCATCTAGGAAGTGGTCTTGTTTCTTCCTCCCCTTGGTTGTCACTGGTTAGTACAGCCACAAAGTCAAAATTGGCTATATCGGAAAAAGTCATGAAAACACAAACAAGCTTTTTGATCTTAAATTAAGATTAGGATTAGGCAATAAGGTTATCAATGTGGTTAGGGTTAAAGGGTTACTTACCCGGAGTCATTAACTTGTGGATACCATTTTTATGCCTCTATGTGTAGTTTAAAGGGAGTTGATAACTAGCATTAGCGCAATGACTGGAAGTCTAGGTTTAAAATCTGATTTAAAGAAGAGAACTTGTGACGACCTCATCTATGTGTGGATACTTTAACCTTTGACCCTTCTCTTCTCTCCTTTGTGTAGGCACGGTGGCAGCCATCGCAGGGCTCCACCCTGGCCAGTGTATCATCAAGGTGAACAACATAAACGTCAGTAAGGAGAGCCACGCCAGCGTCATCGCACACGTTACTGCCTGTAGGAAATACAGAAGACCCACACAGGTAATACGGAGAGGAGAGTTCTAGAACACCAGTCCCCCCCCCACCCGGTCTCTCCCCCCTACCCCCCACCCAGTGTCTTATCCCAACCCAGTGTCTCCCACAACAGCCCCACAGTGAGCAGTGAGCCAGGGGTCAGTCCTGCTCTCTTCTACAGGAGCCAATACTAGTATTATTCCTGCTTAATGACCCAGCTCTCCCAGTCTCTCTCCCCACACACAGAGAGGGAGAAGGGGAGGCCGAGGAGGGGAGTAGAGAGTCAGGCTGGATGGGGGGAGAAAGAGCTTGGAGAGTGTTGGGAAGTAGCCAGCCTACACTAGTCTCCTCTGTAGGAGAATGTTTAGGGAGAGATGGAGGAGAAGAACAGAGGGGGGAGAGATGGAGGAGAAGAACAGAGGGGGGAGATGGAGGAGAAGAACAGAGGGGGGGAGATGGAGGAGAAGAACAGAGGGGGGAGATGGAGGAGAAGAACAGAGGGGGGAGATGGAGGAGAAGAACAGAGGGGGAGAAATGGAGAAGAACAGAGGGGGAGAAATGGAGGAGAAGAACAGAGGGGGGAGAGATGGAGGAGAAGAACAGAGGGGGGAGAGATGGAGTAGAAGAACAGAGGGGGAGAGATGGAGGAGAAGAACAGGGGGAGAGATGGAGGAGAAGAACAGAGGGGGGAGAGATGGAGGAGAAGAACAGGGGGAGAGATGGAGGAGAAGAACAGGGGGAGAGATGGAGGAGAAGAACAGAGGGGGGAGAGATGGAGGAGAAGAACAGAGGGGGAGGAGAAGAACAGAGGGGGAGAGATGGAGAATAACAGAGGGGGGAGAGATGGAGAAGAACAGAGGGGGGAGAGATGGAGGAGAAGAACAGAGGGGGGAGAGATGGAGGAGAAGAACAAAGGGGGGAGAGATGGAGGAGAAGAACAGAGGGGGAGGAGAAGAACAGAGGGGGAGAGATGGAGGAGAAGAACAGAGGGGGAGAGGTGGAGGAGAAGAACAGAGGGGGAGGAGAAGAACAGAGGGGGAGAGATGGAGGAGAAGAACAGAGGGGGAGGAGAAGAACAGAGGGGGAGAGATGGAGGAGAAGAACAGGGGGAGAGATGGAGGAGAAGAACAGGGGGAGAGATGGAGCAGAAGAACAGAGGGGGAGGAGAAGAACAGAGGGGGAGAGATGGAGGAGAAGAACAGAGTGGGGAGAGATGGAGGAGAGGAACAGAGGGGGGAGAGATGGAGGAGAGGAACAGAGGGGGGAGAGATGGAGGAGAAGAACAGAGATGGAGGAGAAGAACAGAGGGGGAGAGATGGAGGAGAAGAACAGAGGGGGAGAGATGAGCCAGCCTTGGAATTGGTGGTTTAATGAAGATCTACATGGTTCCAACACTACTGAGATTCTGGTTTACATCAGACCAGGGCACAGGGAAATGCCCTAACGGGGAGGTGGGGGTGGGGCCTGTGTGTGTGTGTCTATGGGTTGTACCCTAGCAGACCACAGCGCAGTGGGCGATCACAGCACGTTGTCCTGGCAGGGAGCTGGCCGTGGGTTGGGTTGTGGAGGGGACACACACACACGCCCTTTTGTCTGCCTGTGGCACGGAACAGTGGTTTGATGAGATTGGCATGGGGTTGTGTTTGTGCTGCAGTGTGTTTGTGAAGCCTTGTCAGTTTGCTCTGACAGGCCAACCGTGACATCATAGACCAGAGCTGTTGCAGCTATTTCACATGCAATGTTAACCCCTCTTTAACTGGTCCCAACCACACAGCAGGACCACTGTACCAACTGACTGGTTAACCCCTCTTTAACTGGTCCCAACCACACAGCAGGACCACTGTACCAACTGGCTGGTTAACCCCTCTTTAACTGGTCCCAACCACACAGCAGGACCACTGTACCAACTGACTGGTTAACCCCTCTTTAACTGGTCCCAACCACACAGCAGGACCACTGTACCAACTGACTGGTTAACCCCTCTTTAACTGGTCCCAACCACACAGCAGGACCACTGTACCAACTGGCTGGTTAACCCCTCTTTAACTGGTCCCAACCACACAGCAGGACCACTGTACAAACTGACTGGTTAACCCCTCTTTAACTGGTCCCAACCACACAGCAGGACCACTGTACCAACTGACTGGTTAACCCCTCTTTAACTGGTCCCAACCACACAGCAGGACCACTGTACCAACTGACTGGTTAACCCCTCTTTAACTGGTCCCAACCACACAGCAGGACCACTGTACCAACTGGCTGGTTAACCCCTCTTTAACTGGTCCCAACCACACAGCAGGACCACTGTACCAACTGACTGGTTAACCCCTCTTTAACTGGTCCCAACCACACAGCAGGACCACTGTACCAACTGACTGGTTAACCCCTCTTTAACTGGTCCCAACCACACAGCAGGACCACTGTACCAACTGACTGGTTAACCCCTCTTTAACTGGTCCCAACCACACAGCAGGACCACTGTACCAACTGGCTGTTTTGGAAGGTGTGCATTGAAAATGAAAAGGCAGGTTTGTATAATGTAACAGGTGTTTTGTGGTGTTCTCCGTACAGCAGGACAGTATACAGTGGGTGTATAACAACAGTGAGAGTTCCCAGGAGGACCAGGGGAAGAACCAGAAACAAACTGCTGAGGAGAACGGGGATGGCTTCCAGTGTAAAGTAGAGGGTAAGATAAACATGCACACACACACACACACACACACGTAGGGAGAGAGAGAGAGGTGGAGGGAGAGATAGAGAGATAGACGGAGGTTGGTTTAGAGACCTAGGGAGAGAGAGAGAGGTGGAAGGAGGGAGAGAGAGAGAGGTGGAGGGAGGGAGAGAGAGAGAGGTGGAGGGAGGGATAGAGCGGGAGGGGTGGAGGGATATAGAGGTGGAGGGATATAGGGGTGGAGAGGTGGAGGGATATAGAGGTGGAGAGGTGGAGGGATATAGAGGTGGAGGGATATAGAGGTGGAGGGATATAGAGGTGGAGGGATATAGAGGAGGAGGGATATAGAGGAGGAGGGATATAGAGGAGGAGGGATATAGAGGAGGAGGGATATAGAGGAGGAGGGATATAGAGGTGGAGGGATATAGAGGGATATAGAGGTGGAGGGATATAGAGGTGGAGGGATATAGAGGTGGAGGGGTGGAGAGGTGGAGGGATATAGAGGTGGAGGGATATAGAGGGATATAGAGGTGGAGGGATATAGAGGTGGAGGGATATAGAGGTGGAGGGATATAGAGGGATATAGAGGTGGAGGGATATAGAGGTGGAGGGATATAGAGGTGGAGGGGTGGAGAGGTGGAGGGATTTAGAGGTGGAGGGATATAGAGGGATATAGAGGTGGAGGGATATAGAGGTGGAGGGGTGGAGAGGTGGAGGGATATAGAGGTGGAGGGATATAGAGGTGGAGGGATATAGAGGTGGAGGGGTGGAGAGGTGGAGGGATATAGAGGTGGAGGGATATAGAGGTGGAGGGAGGGAGGGGTGGAGAGGTGGAGGGATATAGAGAGAGATGGAGGGTTGAGTCTAGAGGGAGGGAGAGGTGGAGAGCGGGAGGGGTGGAGGGAGGGAGGGAGGGAGGTAGAGGAGAGGTGGGAGCCATAGGGAAATGTTCTTCCTACAAAATGACCTCTAGATAGTTTGGTATTTCTGGAGGGAACCGGAAGAGTTGCTCTCCTCTGCTTATTAGTTAGTTCAGAACAGCCCGACTATCAGCCGGACTATCAGCCCGACTATGTGCTGCTGAGATAAGGAGCCTCTTTCTCCCCTTATCACGGAACATTAGACATCATTAGTGTCTCATCCCTGGTGTGTATTTGTGTGCCTTACAATGTTGTGTAAAAATTGTGTGTTCCACCCCTGCTATTTGCGCGTCTCACCTGTGCCATGTAGTACACGCCCAGTATGTGTGTGTATCGCACCTCAAGTGTATGTATGTATGTATGTATGCATGTATGTATGTATGTATGTATGTATGTATGTATGTATGTATGTATGTATGTAATGTATGTATGTATGTATGCATGTATGTATGTATGTATGTATGTATGTATGTATGTAATGTATGTATGTATGTATGTATGTATGTATGTATGCATGTATGTATGTATGTATGTATGTATGTATGCATGTATGTATGTATGCATGTATGTATGTATGTATGTATGTATGCATGTATGTATGTATGTATGTATGTATGTATGTATGTATGTATGTATGTATGTAATGTATGTATGTATGTATGTATGTATGTATGTATGTATGTATGTATGTATGTATGTATGTATGCATGTATGTATGTATGTATGTATGTATGCATGTATGTATGTATGTATGTAATGTATGTGTGTGCTCCTCTCTCACCCCTTGTGTGTGTTCCCCCTCTCAGAGGTGATGGATAAGTTCAACACCATCGCTATCATTGACGGTAAGAAGGACCACGTGAGTCTGACCGTAGACAACGTTCATCTGGAGTATGGAGTGGTGTACGACTACGACAGCACCGCCGGGATCAAGTGTAGAGTCCTGGAGAAGATGGTGGAGCCAAAAGGATTCTTCAGCCTCACAGCCAAGGTAGGACGGGGCCACTGAGGCCAACAAATAATGTACAGGACTGTTTAAGAGTTGCAGACAACTTTGAGAGTCCAGGCTTTCATTTGAACCCAGCACGTACACAATGGTGCAGTTGAATCAGGTGTGGAGTTGGACCAGAAGCTTGTCTTCTGAACACCAGGTTTTGTATTCTCAGATATTTGAAGCTGGTGTACAAAACCGAAAGTAAAAGCCGCAAAAACGAAACTTAAGAACAGGAAGCATAGAAAGAGCGTACATAGAACAGATCTACCGCCGCTTAGACTTGCTAGCAATGAGTGACAGATCTATAACTCACATTTCTATGTGAAATTGGTCGTGATCTATTCTGCTTGCGCGCACCTGATAGACATTTGTTGGTCGGAGGGCATCTCCGAAGTCACTGGTTGAGCGTGTATTAATCCTGCTGTAGAATTCATTGCGGCAAACAAAGTTATTGTGCTAGGGTAGGAACCAATGTGTTGGTCAGTGTTTCCTATGGGACCCTGTAAGTTTTGGCCTATTCCTCTCTGATTTAGAAGATACTGCTGCACAGACAACATGCTGGTGTAAGCGGGAAGGGATGACTCAAGTAGAGCTGTATAAACTGTGAAAATGGACGTTACACACGGCATACTACATTTAACAAACCAAACATTCAAATACCGTTATAGAAGGTAAAGTAACAACCCGAACCGGTCCGTGCATCAATACCGGTATTTGGGGCGGCAGGCAGCCTAGTGGTTAGAGCGTTGGGCCAGGAACCGAAAGGTTGCTAGATCAAATCCCCGAGCTGACAAGGTACAAATCTATTGTTCTGCCCCTGAACAAGGCACTGTTCCAAGGCCGTCATTGAAAATAAGAATTAGTTCTTTAACTGACTTGCCTAGTTTAATAAAGGTTAAATAAATACGTCAAATACGATTTATCTCCCAGCTCTAACGTCAAGACACTTTCCTAATGTGGAAGACGACCTCCCTGCAAAATATCTGCACACTGTGACAACACTTCAACGAGTTATCAACAAAAGTTGTTTTGAGCGAGGAAAAGTTTTTTTGTAAATAATCTGATCTGGAAGTGTTTTTCAGTTGTAGAGTTCCAAACATATGTTATTTTCTTAACCCATCTAGTGAATCGTGACAGCATATGTTTCATGCAAGCTAGTCTTGGATGCTAGCCAGGGAGAAGTTACATGAGATAGGACTAAGCAGGAATAATCATTGAAAATTGTGAGTAACCATCTACATTCCCATTAAAGTAAGATGAGGAAAGTATTGTTAATATAGCTAAACTATTATGCATAGCCTTGTTTATTGAATTGACACAAATATGAAATGATGGCTGATGGTACATTTCTTGAAAGTAACAAGCACTTCTCACCGGCCTCTACTATCTCACCAGCCACTACTATCTCACCAGCCACTACTTTCTCACCAGCCACTACTATCTCACCGGCCACTACTATCTCACCGGCCTCTACTATCTCACCGGCCACTACTATCTCACCGGCCTCTACTATCTCACCGGCCACTACTATCTCACCACCCACTACTTTCTCACCAGCCACTACTATCTCACCGGCCACTACTATCTCACCGGCCTCTACTATCTCACCAGCCACTACTATCTCACCAGCCACTACTATCTCACCGGCCACTACTATCTCACCGGCCACTACTATCTCACCGGCCACTACTATCTCACCGGCCACTACTTTCTCACCGGCCACTACT
>NC_048579.1:23912565-23985065 GCF_013265735.2 Oncorhynchus mykiss
TTGGGACACAATCTGGTATTTCGTTTCTAGGTTATCTTGTTCATCTATACATCCAGCCAGATCGCTCAAGATCCACTTCAAATCCAACGTCTGTCCGGGTACCCTGGATGTCGGCAGGTGCCTTCAAAACCGGCTACTATGGGCAACAGTGAGCGCTATTACCATCAAGTGGGCTGGGAACGGGGGTGGCGGGCTCCAGCTTCGTGGGTTTGCGTTTATAAAATCAGTGATGGGAACTCGATTTTTGTTTTTGTTTTATGCCTATCCTAAACCAATACCCTCAAGTTGTGGTCCCGTGGGGCTCAGTTGGTAGCGCATGGCCTTTTCAACGCTAAGGTTGTGGGTTCGATTCTCAGTAGGAAAATGTATTGATTCTACTGTAAGTCGCTCTGGATAAGAGTGTCTACTAAATTACTCAAATGTAAATGTAAGTTAACCCAGGATATCCAAAACACCTTGACATTTGTTTGGAGTAATTTAGAAATGTGAAACGTCGGAATCTGAAGTTAAATTGGTCAAACGTTCTTCAAGGAAAACAGTGTTGACCTTTCGATGTGGGCCCCCTCCGCTCATGAGGACTGGGTGCTCTCGTCCTCTGTGGCTAGTTAAGGATCTCATCACCTCCACCTTACCTGACACCCTAGACCAACTACAATTGGCATACCGCTTCAACAGATCCACGGATGACACAATCGCCATTCCACTTCACACTGCCCTATCCCACCTGGGCAAGAGAAATGACTATGTAAGAATGCTGTTCATGGACTACAGCTCAGCCTCCAACACCATAGTGCCCTCAAAGCTCATCACTAAGCCAGGTACCCTGGGACTGAAACCCTCCCTGTGCAACTAGGTCCTGGACTTCCTGACGGTCCGACCCAAAGTGGTTAAGGTAAGCAACAACACCTCTGCCACGCTGATCCTCAACACAGGGGCCCCATGGGGGTGCGTGCTCAGCCCCCTACTTTACTTCCTGTTCACCCATGACTGCGAGGCCACGCACGTCTACAACTCAATCATCAAGGTTTCTGACAACACAACAGTGGGGGGCACAACAGCCTGACTACTAACAACGATGAGACAGCCTACAGGGAGGAGGGGAGATCCCTGGCGGAGTGGTGCCAAGAAAATAACCTCTCCCTAAAAACAGAAGGGCTGATTGCAGAGGGAGCATGACCCCATCCACACCGATGGGGCCGCAGTGGCAGTGTGAAAAGCATAAAGTTCCTCGGCATGCATATCACCGATGACCTGTGACAGCGCCTCTTCAACCTCCAGAGGCTGAAGAAATGTGTCTTGGCCCCTTACGAACTTCTATACATGCACAATTGGGCGCGTCCTGTCGGGCTGTATCACCGCGTGTTTTCGGGAACTGCACTGTCCACAACCGCAGGGCTCTCCAGAGGGTGGTGCGGTCAACCCAACGCATCATCTGGGGCACGCTGCCTGCCCCTCAGGACATCTTCAGCACCCGGTGTCACCGGAAGGCCAAGATCATTGTTCTTTGTCCAGGCCATCAGACTGTTAAATAGTCACAACTAGATGGAATCTGTCTAGTACCCTGCCCTGAACCTTAGTTACTGTTCTAGCTGGCTACCACTTGATACTCCACCCTGCACCTTAGAGGCTGTTGTCCTATGTACATAGTCATTGATTACTGGTCACTTTAACGTTTACATACTGTTTCACCCACTTTATGTGTATATACTGTGTACTAGTCATGGGTGATCCTATATAACTACTGCTGTACACACCTTTTTTATTCATTTACTGTCTATAAACACCATTATTTATTTATTTACATGTATGTATTTATTTATATATAGTGTATTTTCTGGACTCTGACATTGCTCATTCTGATATTTCTGTCACGCCCTGACCTTAAAGGGCCTGTTTATTTCTCTATTTGGTTAGGTCAGGGTGTGATTTGGGTGGGCATTCTAGTTTTCTATTTCTTTGTTGGCCCGGGTATGGTTCCCAATCAGAGGCAGCTGTCTATTGGTGTCTCTGATTGGGAATCATACTTAAGGAAGCCTGTTTTCCACCTGGGTTTGTGGGATCTTGCTTTTGCACAGTTACTAGGTAGCATGCAGAACGTTACGTTTGTGTGTTGTTTTGTTGTGTTCATCAAAAAATAAAGAAAGATGTCCACTTTCCACGCTGCGCTTTGGTCTCATTCCGACGACGAACGCAACAATTTCTTCATTTCTTTCTTTTTACTTTTTAGATCATGTCTGTATTGTTTTGTATTGCTAGCTGTTACCGCCTTGTTGGAGCTAGAAACACAAGCATTTCGCTACGCCTTCGATGACATATGCAAATCTGTGTACGTGACTAATAAACTTTGATTCTTAATTTGATCCTCAAAATGTTATGTCCCTCGTGCGTGTGTGTACGTGTGTGTGTGCATGTCTCTGGGGAGTGCAGTGTACTGGGGACCAGACCAGACCACTGTGGCCTACAAACACATTCTCTCTATATTTCACTACAGGAGCACAACAAGGTCTCCAACCGCTTTGCCACTTAGTTACTTGTCGCCTAAGATTGAACGTTTATTGTTCAACATTTTAAAGTTTAACGTTCAGATCGAGCATGAATGTTGGTTCCTTTGTCTAAATGAGTAATACTTTAGCTGTTGAAGTAATGAGCTTGACAACTGATAAGTGATTCAGTTTTACAGGTGAATTAGTTGATACCTGTCTTGATGAAGGTGATTTGAAGGACCATAAGTTGAGGTAATTGTCTTTCGGATGATTACTGTGTCTTGTGGTTGATAGAACCTCTCTTTAAAGCTGAGTGTGGGTTTGTGTGTCTGTGCGTGCATGGTTTGTTTTGAATGGGTAGTTGGGCCTATCTCCGGAATCATCAGTGAGCCCCAGTGAAAACAAAGACCCTGTCATCAGCTACTTTGCAACAGTGTGGATTGACGGGACTACACACACACACACACACACACACACACACACACACACACACACACACAGACACACACACACACACACACACACACACACACACACACACACACACACACACACACGGGAATCCATAGCCCAGATGGGTCCACAGCCCAGACACCATGCATCTTCATCTGACAATCCCTCCTCTCCAAACCACAGTGGAAAAGTGGGGGTGGGGGGGGGGGGGGGACCTCTGAGGAGGAGGTCTGAGGAGATGTCAGGTTTATCTCAGGCACACTGTAAATACATCCCTCACGTCTTTTGCTGAGAGGCAGACAATGACATATACAGTAGGACTGTGTTTGTAAGATGGTAAGTACCCTGGCTGTAGGGTGTGAGGTCACTAAGTGTTCCCTGTAGCATTATAAACACTACAGGGGGATGTTTGCCTTGTATCCTATATGCTGTAAATCTCCGTCAGAATAACAGGTCAAGACGTAACTCTGTAAACGACTGTAAATCCTGAGTAGTTGCAACAAATCATCCTTTGCAGTATTTACTTTTAGTTGTTGTGTGTCTTCGCTTTATAAAACCTTGTTCACTGGAAACCGTGTCAATTACTTGAACATGATGACATGGATATTGGTGGGAATTAGTATTGAAAGTTTGCTTTACGGTACAGTATGTTTAACCTGACTGTCATTGTCTAGTGTTTGCTGTAGTTCTTGTTCTTGAGTGAGTTGTGTGAAGTGAATGACCCTGGGTAGACTGAGAGGTAGTGGAGGTAGATTATCTAGCTTTTAATTGTCTGGAAATCAAGCAGCCTGGTGTGGCCAGGATAACCCCGACCCTCGGAGAATGAGGCTGGCGTGGAGGGATCGACAGACTGGGAGAGAGGCTGGCGTAGAGGGATTGAGAGTCTGGGAGAGAGAGGCTGGCATAGAGGGATCGAGAGTCTGGCTGTGAGAGGGGGAAACTGAAAAAGGGTGAGAGGGTGTGAGAGAAAGAGAGGGTGAGAGTGAGATGAACTGAAGGAGAGTGAGAGAGAGAAAGATCATGCGAGAGAGAGTGGGGGAAAGAGAGGGAGCAGGAGAGCGAAGAAGAGAATCTTGGGAGAGAGAAGCACAGAGGGAGCGGGAGAGAGGTGATTGATCACCAGGTTCTCTGGGAGGATGGGTTCCTAACCTGAGCTCTTCCCTCTCCCTTTCTCTCCCTTGGACCTCTGACTGTCAGGGACACAGCCTGGCCTGGAGATTGATGTGTGAAAATAGACCCGGAGGGGGGAGTGGGGTTAGTCTGTCTGCTCTACCTGACAACATGCTGCCCTATAACCCTGGAGGAACAGCCACACACCCACACAGGTCTCACAGCCAACTTCAGGGTATGCATGTTCAAACTAACTGTAGTAGATGTACTATGCCGTTTAAAGAGCGACTGCCCCTAACAAGTACATGAAGGTTGGGTTTGGATTACAATCATGGCAACGATTCATGCCCCCCCTTTTTTTGACAAACTCCACGTGCAAATCACCCCTCCGGCCCACTTCGCTTCCCTTCATTGAATAGGGCGCCGCTGTTTCATTGCCCCAACGCGTCCAAAGGATCATGGCCGTTTTGAGACTGAAACGTCCTATATGGATTGACAATGCCTCAGGATCCGCTTCGACAATTTCATGCTTCCAGCAGGACGCACAGCCAGCTATGGTTTGCTTGCCCTGCCGAAAGTACCTAGTGCCCTGCCGATAGACCCTAGTGCCCTGCTGATAGACCCTAGTGACCTGCCGATAGACCCTAGTGCCCTGTCGATAGACCCTAGTGCCCTGCCGATAGACCCTAGTGCCCTGCCGATAGACCCTAGTGCCCTGCCGATAGACCCTAGTGTCCTGGCGATAGACCCTAGTGTCCTGCCGATAGACCCTAGTGTTCTGCCGATAGACCCTAGTGTCCTGCCGATAGACCCTAGTGCCCTGCCGATAGACCCTAGTGCCCTGCCGATAGACCCTAGTGTCCTGCCGATAGACCCTAGTGTCCTGCCGATAGACCCTAGTGTCCTGCCGATAGACCCTAGTGTTCTGCCGATAGACCCTAGTGTCCTGCCGATAGACCCTAGTGCCCTGCCGATAGACCCTAGTGCCCTGCCGATAGACCCTAGTGCCCTGCCGATAGACCCTAGTGCCCTGCCGATAGACCCTAGTGTCCTGCCGATAGACCCTAGTGTCCTGCCGATAGACCCTAGTGCCCTACCATCTGAAGTAAGTGGTTGGAGTTTGTTTGTCCCTGGTGGCGGTGAGTGTACCGGTAGCGAGACCATAGACATCTGGTTATGTATATTTTTATAATTCACGGACATTGTTAGCACAGCTGACATTAACTAGATACTTATTTAGCGAGCTGGAGAATGACAGTGAAAGGTGCCTGTTGTTATATTCGCCGAACACTGCATCTATGGTTTTATTGTAAAGAGTTGTTTATTATACGTGGTTGTTTGTTACTACATTTGAAAGCTATGAAAACAGTTTAGAAGATCTAAGTAAATTCAGCAATTGCAATCTTCTCATATTACTCTGTAGGCTACTGACCTATTCAAAGCTTCCTCCGACATTTTACCATACATACATCTGCCTGTAGTTGTTGAACTCAACCTGCAGGAGGTTTGTTGCGATTGACTGGTGGGGGGGGCGGCTGCGGGCAAGGTTCTGACAAATGGGCGTGTCTTTGGTGGTGGCAAGGACACACCCAAGAAACACTCTCCAACAAACCACACCCCCAAGCTAACGCACATTTGGGCTTCTGTCATGGCCGCCCGCATTTCTCGAGGAGCAAACCAAAAAAGGAGGCCAAGTCAGCGGGTGCAGTTCCCCTTTAAGAAAAAGCTGACTCGGCACATAGCTACAGTCTGCATACCAGTTTATAAGAGCTGAGTGATTTGTGCAAATCCTTTTCCATTGCGTCATCCTTTAGATTATGATGCTCTACTATTACAGGAATCTAGCCCTGTCAGAGCCCTTGCCCAAAGCCAAGTATCAGCTTTTGACACTTGTTAGAGTCCCAGCTATATCCCTATTGGTTACGACCGTTTATTCCCAACAACAAGACACTTGCGTTGTAGTTAGATCTCTCTCCCAGGGGGTTATTTTCACACGGTGTGTGTGTGTGTGCATGTCTGAAGGATTCAGGCACAGATCTGATAACCTCCTCCCAGCCAAAGCGTGGCCAGAACAAACTTGCCAATAATGATCAGTATGTGTTGAGTTCTGTGCGTGCCGGTGCGTGTGTGTTCTTCAGTGTAGACTGGATCAGAACTGATGAGGTCCTAAAGAAACTGCAGGGAAGGGTAGTGTTGTGTTTTGTTAAGATGAATCGAATCAAGACACGTTGTTAAAAACTCACCTCCCTTTTGTCCTTTGAAGATCTGTTAAGAATGTGGGAAAGTGTTTTGTTCTCTATTGGCGGTAAAATAGCCGTGTTTATTAGTAGGGTCCTCAGTTTTGTTTCTGACCACATGGGGACCTAACCAGACAAACTCCGGGCCCCAGTTGAGTTTCCTTTAGCTCAGGTCACATGGTCTGGGAGTCCTGTCACTACTTGTGAGGTTTTAGAGTAAAGTCAGATTCTGTTGTGTGGTATCCTTCTAGCTGGAATTCCTCTGTTGGATCAAAGTGTCAGAGCTCGTGAATATTTAGATCTCCATAAGAGTTAAACATGGGATGCACATGCCATTTGAGGCACAGCCATATTTGCGGATGTATTTAACCTCTCTTTGGTCTCAGGCCTACCGTCTCGGCCTGTCAGACTGGAAGCTTCCGACTGAGAGACGGAAAGAAAGGGAGGCGAAGAGGATAGAAGAGGGGGAGAGGGAGGATGAGAGAGGGTGAGGGGAGAGGGAGGATGAGAGAGGGCTAGCCCATTCTTTGATGCTTGAAAAGTGTCTTTGTCCTGCATTTGTTCTGGTTTTTGCGTTGAGATTCTCCCCCAGATAGGAGGGGAGAAGGAGAGGGAGGCCACAGGGTAAGGTGGAGGGAGAGAGCGGTATCCTCACTGCCCTCCCAACAGAATGAATGGAAGAATATCCTTCCTTGGTAGTCTGCCAGAGGTGAACCTCGGCAGAACTGGCCAGGAGTTCACTTTTCTATGACTGTGTCCAAAATGTAACCTTTTTCCCTATATAGTGCACTAGTTTTGACCAGAACCTTACAGGATGTGGTCAAGAGTAGTGCACTATATAGGGAATAGGGTGGCATTTGGGACAGGCGCTATAAGTTGCTGTGCTGATGGTACTGACTGGGTAATACCCACTGTGTAGAAGCACACTATCTTTATACACAGCCGGAACCATTATTTAGCTTTCCCACTGATAAACAATGACGGGGTACTCTGAGGAGGATGACCCTCCACTGTGTGTGTGTGTGTGTGTGTGTGTGTGTGTGTGTGTGTGTGTGTGTGTGTGTGTGTGTGAACCCAGGCTGTCTCTGTTTGAACTGGGCTGGATAAAGACTCATCCATTTTAATATATTGCCCCCACAGCGGTCAGGCTAGAGGGAACAAACACAAAACCAATGGGGGAGAGCTATTTAGTTAAGAGAATGAGCTCCAGAGCTCCTAGTGAAAGGAAGAGGACCACAGTCTTGTGTTTGTGAATACAGAGCTGTGGAACTGTGTTTGTGGAGTTGGGTTGTCAGATTCAGTTTGTGGAGTGAGGTTGCCAGGTTCAGGAGTTAGTCAGATCCATAGAGCTCCTATAATTCACAGAACCTCAATCTCTTCTTTTTGGTTTTCGCTTCGCTGCCTCTCAGCCCCTGTGGAGATGACATCAGAGTTTACAGGGATTCTCTGTGCCGAGTGCTGAGCTTGTAGACATGACTGCCAAGAATATGACAAGCTGTGTGTGTGTGTGTGTGTGTTACTCATGTTACTTCCTCTTTATTCTGATTCAGAAACAGCGGATGATCAATGTCTCTGCTCATCAACTGTGAAGTGATATTGTTAGAGGTGATTGAAATAAATGCATCAATGTGCAGATAATAATGTACATGTATTTATTACACAGCAATTGAAATGTGTAAGTAAATCTGTATTTCTCCATGCTGTGATGGACTAAAGGGTTATTGGCTGAGTCACAAATTGCCCCCCTATTCCCTATGTAGTGCGCAACTTTTGGCTAGAGCCCAAAGTTCTGCACTTTGTAGGGAATCGGGTGCCATTTGGGACGCGGATCTGGTGTTTGCCTGAACTCCACAGAGGGCACGGCTAAAGTGTAGAACCCCTCTCACTAATCCCTGTGCCCTCCGGACCTCTCAAAGCCAGGGTCAAATGTTAGAGGTTAGGGCCACTTCCCACAGTTCTGGCCGTGTGTGATGTCGCCAGGGTCAAAGTGTCATGGCGGACAACGGCGTGACGCTTTGGCGAACGGTCCCTTCAAAACAATATGGGAGTATGGAGTAGTACTTTGTAGCAGCGGTAGAATTTACTAACCACTTGACCTGAAAATACTCTGAGGTCCTGACTTTGAACTGTAATTGAGTTAACAACTGCAAAAAACAGTTAAAAATAATAATTTAGCGTAGTCTATTTTGAGCTCTGATTATTGTAATTTATATAGTTTCCAAAATGATCTTTTTACTAGATTTTGTACACAGCTCTCTGGCACCGCACACACGCAGACACGCATGCGCACACTCACTTGTGGAGCCTGCGAGTGATTTGGAGTGACAATGCAAAGCGAAACCCTCATCGAGGTTGTGTGCGATGTGTGCGAGATCATCAGTGCTTCATGATCTGGCGTACGTTTCCATAGGATCGAGACGGCGGCCAGAAGCTGAAGCCATGTGTCTGAGGATGAATGACAAGTAACATGACGACCACTGCTCACTTTCGAGACGGGCCGCGTCCCAAATGGCACCCGATTCTCTATGGTCCCTGGTCAAAAGTAGTTCACTCCAAAGGCAACATGGTGCCATTTGGGACACTCTCACTGCGTGATAATATAAAGCAGACCATGGATATATAATTCCAATTATATGGTACAGACAGGCTTGTTTAAGTTGGTTGTGGTGTGTGTGTGTGTGTGTGTGTGTGTGTGTGTGTGTGTGAGAGAGATCTCCGTGTGGCTGATAAAACTAGAGGACAGACTGCATAAAACATGGGACCTAGACCTGTGAAGAGACCGCCAGCTAGGTCTGATGTTAGAGTCCAAGACAGAGTGTGCGTCCCAAAAGCCACCTTATTCCCTTTCGAGTGCATTAGTTTTTGCAGGGCTCATAGGGAGTAGGGTGCCATTTGTGACTCAGTTCAGTTACTAACTCTTGGGTGGTCCGACACCACTTTGAGACAGCATAGGGTTAAAGCTTTTTTTTACCCTTCAGGACACCGTATCTTCCCAGTTTACCAACCCTGTCTTGCTTAGCCTTACCTATAGCCTACCTCAAGTGTGTGATGCTTGACGCACTGAAATTCACATTTCCCATGAGCCGGTGGGTTGCAAGTCACATGACACTTTATTTCTTACTTAGCGTGCTACTTTTGACCAGAGCCCTGTAGTGACCCCATGGACTGGGAGTAATTCAGTCAGCTGGCTATGCCTCACACACTGTGTGTGTGTGTGTGTGTGTGTGTGTGTGTGTGTGTGTGTGTGTGTGTGTGTGTGTGTGTGTGTGTGTGTGTGTGTGTATGTGTGTGTGTGTGTGTGTATGTGTGTGTGTGTGTGTGGTGTGTGTGTGTGTGTGTGGCAGAATGGATTACATAGATGCTTTGGAAAAGTGTAGGGAAAACACTACAGGGCATTACATATTTAGTTTGGTGTTTACCCCTATTTGTTTTTATTGATTTTGTAGTTGTCAAGTTGCCTGGATATAATTTGGGTTGTGGACCATTCTTGATAAACACAGGAAACTGTTGAATGTGGAAAAACTCAGCAGCTTTGTACTTCTTGACACAAACCAATGCGCCTGGCACCGACTACCATACCCCGTTCAAAGGCACTTAAATCTTTCGTCTTGCCCATTCACCTTCTGAATGGCACACATTCTCAATCGTCTCAAGGCTTAAACGTCCTTCTTTAACCTGTCTTTCATCTACACTGGTTTGAAGTGTATTTAACAAGTGACATCAATAAGGGATCATAGCTTTCAACCTGATTCACCTGGTCATTCTGACATGGAAAGGTGTTCATATTTTGTACACTCAGTGTCATTTTATATTCAGTTCGTATTCACCTGCCACTCAAAAAGAAAAAATGTTTTTTTTAAAAGGTACGTAAATACAAAGTATTGATCATTATGATCATATTAAAGAGTAAAAAAGAACAATACATTTAGAATGTAAAGGAAAAGCAACAAGAAGTCCATCATCCCATTCCCCCGACCCCTGGAAACCGTGGTTACCACCCCCTCTTAGCAACTAGGGCTGCTTGTCTGTCTCTATGGGTCTGACATGTACTGGGGGTCGAGAATCAAGATGGGCTTACCTGAAGCCTACCTATCTTAGTATGATACCCTTTTGGGCATATTGTAGGGTAGGCTATAACTATGTTTGCTTTAACATCAACCTTTCCTTGCTCTGTTCTGTTATTTGACTTCGTCTCACGTTAATTCGGGTAATCGCCAAGCTTTCAATAGGGTAAGTCCTCAATGGCACCCTATTTCCTTTATAGTGCACTACTTTTGACCAGGACCACAAGTAGCGCACTATAAATGGAAAGGATGCAGTGCTTTCATTAGCAGCTCGTACAGTTGGTGTTGCCGCCTACAGTGAAGTGGCAACGTTGTCCATAAAGCAGTCAACATATTTTCTGTCTGAGTGCTTGGTTTCAGGCCTGCGTCTACCAAGCAAAACACATAAGTCCCTGTCTAAGTACAGATAATGTATGCGTCCCAAATGGGCCCTATTCCCTACATCGTCCTTATGGGCCCTGGTCAAAAGTAGTGAACTATGAAGGGAATAGTGTTCCATTTGGGATGCAGGACAATGTTATATTCCTTTTTTAATTTGGATCATTTCTTTAGGAATCCAAAATGAACCTTCCTACAACGTTCAGCCATGGGAGTGTTCTCCATCAAAGCATAAAACAGGAAGAGTTGATTTAATGCAGTAATAATTGAAACAATTCGTTGCGATTTCTAAATTAGCCTGGTTGATTCATTATCATTCTAGCCTAGCCAGATACACATTGGTGACAAAGGGTACACTACTCCTACATGGACCACTACTTTTTGCCCACGGTCTATGGGAATAGGCTGGTCATTTGGGAAACACGCATCATAGCAAATACTTGATCAAATAACTATTTACACCACTACAAACATGTACAGTATTTTTAAATATAGGCTTGCGTTTGAAATGGCACCCTATGTAGTGCATAGGGCTCTGGTCGTCAGTAATGCCGTATATAGGGAATAGGGTGCCGTTTGACTTTCCCATTGACCGCCTTCTATGTCTGGTTGAGCACCAGCTAAACATCTTGAACCGGGAGACAGCCTTTACATTCTGGCTCCATCCCAAATGGTACCCTTTTCCATTCCATTTACGGTGCACAACTTTTGACCACTACTCTCTAAAGTACTGTACTATATAGGGAATAAGGTGCCATTGTGTACGAACACTTTGGCTTATTTTGCCATGTAGAAGATACATTATTTATTAGAATAACACAATATGGGTGTGGGCATACACTGTGCTGAATGTTAGATACGTCAGGAAATGCTCTCACACCCTCTCCCCCCTCTCTCTCTTTCTCTCCCTCTCTATCTATCTATGAAATGAAATGAAAGTGTTCAGTCGATCCGTCACGGGTGTAGGGAGGATTGCTCGGCCATCTGTACACACACACACACACATCTGGGTCCATATAGAACCAGGAAATGAAGAACAAGGAAGTATCAGGAGCTTTATTTTAGGATATGAAAGGGACTGGAAAAGAAAATAAAAGATTACACTGTTTTCCCAGAGTACACCTGGGCTCTGGTTGCATACATAGGGGGGGATATAGGGATAGAGGGATAATTCTAGTGTGATGTTGGTCTGAATTCCTGAATTCTTTGTAGGAATGCACTATCCCTTCCTCCTTCCGTTAGTTTTTCATCCCTCTTTTACCTTCGGTTCTTATCAGCTGACGTATATGTCTCTATCCTGCTCTTACCTGCCCTCTTTTCAGATCAGTGTAGATGAAACATATGAGACCAGGATAGGAAGCCAGTCTTGCTTACTAAGATCCACCCTGAGTTGCTGGCATGATTAACGGAAAATGCTGTTGTTTCCATAGACTAGAGAGACAGCCCATTGAAATGGGATGTGCCCTCTTGGAGTATTTGACTGTCATTGAACAATGTTTCGAGAGGATGGTGTCCTCCCCCTTTACCACCACTCATACCTCGTCAGTGTGCCCGAGATTCCATGCCTCAGGAAGATAGATAAGCCGTCACTGTGTGGATGTTCGGAATTCTTAATTATTTTTTTTTTTCTCTCTCTCTTCTCTCTTCTCTCTTCTCTCTTCTCTCTCTCTCTCTCTCTCTCTCTGTTCACTTCAGCCCAAATGAATGTGCAGCCTATGGAATGATAAAACCACATCACTTATCTCTAGTTGGTTGGTTGTGGCAGAAAGGATTTCATGTTTTACAAACCAACTGAACTGTAGTATCTAACCTGTGTTGAGACACATTACACTTAGGAAGAGAGAATGAGCGAACACCATCTCTCTCTTCTTTCCTTCTCTCTCTGTTCCAACATGTATGATCAGAATCTCTGGCCCGCATTGGCCACCAGATATCACCTGGAGAGAGAGAGTCTGCAGACTGATACGAGGATGGAGGGATGGGGGATAGGAAGTGAAAGAAGAGAGAATCCCTCTGTCAGTGTTTTATGAAAGAGACGGGCATCAAGACATCTCTCCGAAAAATGTACAGAAGTCTTTATTTATCTCTTCCCTCTCTTACCTCTCTCGCTTTCCCTCTCACTCTACAGCAATTCCAAGTGTGTGTGTGTGTGTGTGTGGATTGCAGGTTAGGGGAAGTGAGGGGCTGGTAAACTCGCCCTCTCTCTTTTGTCCTGTCCTTCTCCCCCTCTCTCTCGCTCTCTGTCATCCCTGGGGCACTCTTCTCCTCTGACAGTTGTTCGGACAGGAGAGGCACGGTTCGTCTCCCCTCCCTTAAAGCCCATCCTGAGAAAAGAAAAGCAGCCGGTTATCAGGGGACTAAAGATCCCTGCTAGACAAGACAAGGGAGCTGCTTCCCAAATGACACCCTATTCCCTTTGTATTGCACTACTTTTGACCAAAGCCCATTAGGGTTGGGTCAGAAGTAGTGCACTACATACGACATAGGGTGCCATTTGGGACACAAACGAGGGAGCTGCCTCCCAGCCAACCAGGAGAGAGTGGAACAGAGCTCGAAGCCCCGGCATGTTTACTAAGATCTAAAACCTTCCCTCTAAAGCTCTTTGCATTTTATTCAGTGCGCCAGCTGAAAGGTACACAGAAAAAGCCCCTCTCTCTCTCTTTCTCTCCCGCTTTTCTCTCTTTGACTCGGTTCCATTGGGACATTTAGTTGACAGAATGTGTACTAAAGGGGGTTATATGCCTAATTGGATTATTAGGCAGTGTTGTTTCGAATGCGGGTGTACACACACACACACACACATACACAAACAGTTTTCTTTCCAGGACGGAGGGCTCAGTTGTGGTTTCCTTAGGATGGGTCATTTGATGCTGTGTGACACTCTCAAATCTGAACTTCTGGAAACGTTCAACATTTGTTCCCATGCAGTTCTATTACTGCAGCTCCAGAATCTGCTAGAGGTTCTATATGCTGTTGAATTCATTATGGGATATGAAGCCTTGTGTGTTTAGGCGTTCCATTTCCATGATGTCGATAGATTCTCCTCCTCTGTCACTTCATTCGCACGGAACTTACAATGCTTCTTGGGGATCCACTTTGTTTTACTGTCACACACACACACAACATCAGAACTCGGTGGCTGTGTCCCAAATGGCACCCTATTTCCTATGTAGTGCATAAGGCTTTGGTCATAAGTTCTGCAATGTGTAGGGAATAGGGTGCCATTTGGGAAGCAAACCAGTGACTTGTCTATCCAGTATGTAATTTGAAAAACATAAGAAATCTGAGAATACTGTTTAATTCTTTGATTTAACTCTCATAATTATTATTGTCTTAGCATTACTGGGATGGGAGTGTGTGTTTTGTTTCTTCTTTGTGTGTAGTACTACCTCTGATTGTTGCTGCAACTTGTCGTTGTGAGTATCAGTGTGTCTCTTGAGTTCAGATGTCCCCCAGTGTAACTGATATACTGGGGGGGGGGGGGGGCACATCCTTCCTAACACACTGACTGCCTTTGTCCTCACTAAGTCTAATTATAAGGGCTCCGTAACCAACACTCTACATTTTTACATTTGAGTCATTTAGCAGACGGTCTTACCCAGAGCGACTTGCAGTTAGTGCCTTCATTTTAAGTTTAGCTAGGTAACACAACCACATCCCAGTCATAGTGTCCGTGTCTGAATACCCAAACTTGCGTCCTAAACAGTAGACCGTTTGAGTGTGCAAGAAGAAAGTGAAATGGGACAAGCTTCTGCTGTGGTGTTGAAATGTAGGCTGAGTAGTTTTTCTTTTCTTTAATGATCATGAGGACTGCATCACAGGCTACATTTTTTACATTTTGAAATATTCTTTGTTTTTGGATTTCTGGTTTCTCACTGAAAAGTGTTTCTTGTTCTCTGGACCTTCTTCAGAGCATTTAAACGGAGTACTAAACCATCTGTTGATTTCTAAATGTGTCGGCAACGGGGACTCGGGATGTGGCTCTGTTGTTCATGTCATGTCAATCAGGTCTTTTGACTTTAACACGTGGTTGATTTTAGTACTGTAGGCCACCTTTTTAATGTATGGGTCAAGCCTCGGCAGTCATTCGGATCTCGTTCCCAATGATCAGTGCTTTGGTTTATTATTTTGCTGTCCAGTGATGTTCAATTTGCAATGCACCCGACTGTCCACATTATTCTGTAAAATAGGCGTTTGATTTGAACATTTTGAAAAGTGTTTGTGTGTACTAGGCTATTTGATTTCAGCTATATGTGTTACAGCACTGGATTCACTAATAAATATGTTGAAATGGAAGCAAGGACTCAAATTACAGACCCTTCCTTTCCCTCTCCTCCCTTCTTCCCTTCCCACCCGCATGCAAATCACAAATCAGCCAGTCTCTCTGCTTCCTCTGTCCCAGGAACCCAACAACACCCATTTTTAAAAAACCACAGCCACAACGAGGGGTTTCATCTTCCAGAACCAAGAGAGGAAGGATTTTTATAAGGTTTAATTAAATGCAGTGGAGAAAGAACTTTCTTTTAACTAGTCATTTGGGCTGGAGTGTTTGACCAACATTGGCCAGTAATGCGTGCATGTGTGTATGTGCCTCAAATCAAATCAAAATGTGTTGGTCTCATACACAGTTTTGCAGATGTTATTGCAGGTGCAGCGAAATGTTTATGTTCCCAACAATCCAGCAATATCTAGCAATACAATGACAATTACACACATTATCCAAAAGTACAAATAGAACAAGAAATGGAGACATATCAGAGTAATAGAAACATAGTCTGGGAATAGAAATATATGTGTATGTGAATGGTGTGTAGAAACATTGTGGACAGTCTATGAACAGAAAAGGTCTGTACAGCAGCACTTACATAGGATCACCCCTGACTAGAATACAGCATGTACAGTTGAAGTGTGTTAAACAATATGTAAACATTTTATTAAAGTGACCAGTGTTCAGTAGGCTCTATGGTGCACGGTTGAGTGCCGGGTGACAGCCGTCTAGTGACGACTGTTCAACAGTCTGATGGCCTGAAGCTGTTGATCCCCTCCACTGTGGCTCTGTGGATGTGGGGGACGTCCTGTCTCCTGTAGTCCACGATCCGCTCCTTAGATTAGTTATTTTCCTGGCCTCCAGGGGGCTTTCGCCTCCTCTCGGTAGGCTGTCTCGTTGTTGTTGGTAAATCAGGCTGTTGTGTCATCAGCAAACTTGATGATTAAGTTGAGTACGTGCGTAGCCACGCTGTCATGGGTGAACAGGGAGTGCAGGAGGGACACGGTGAGCACGCACCCCTGTGGGGTCCCTGTTTTGAGGATCGGTGTGACCGAGGTGCTGTTGCCAGAGCGCGTGAGTGTCCTGTGTGATCTCATTGACTATCTGCCCCACACACAAATCCTTATTCTATCTCTCACCATGCTGCTGACAGCATGCTATACAGGATTATGACCCTGTCCAAAATGGCACCCTGTTCCCTATAAAGTGCTACGTAGGACTCTGGTCAAAAGTAGTGTACTATATAGGGAGTAGGTTGCCATTTTGGGGACACACGATACTCAGCCATGCATATCAGATGTTGCAGAGGAGATGGGCCTTCCTCCTTCCCTTCCTCTCTTCTCATCCCTCCTCCTTCCTTCCCTCCTCTCTCCTTGTCTGCTTCCGAACTGGAACCCTGTTACCCATATAGTGCACTACTTTTGACCAGGGTCCTGTAGTGCACTATATAGGAGCTAGGGTCTCATTTGGGACAGATCCCTTCTTCCTCCTCCCTTCCTTCTTGTTTCTGTATCAGCCTGAGGGGATTAAAACCTGCATCCGGACACGGAGCGTCGCTCTGCGAAGACGAGACCTCCCAAAAGCCCCTTGGAGACGGGTCTGCGTCCCAAATGGCACACTGCTCCCTGCACAGTGCCCTGGTCAGAAGTAGCACACTATATAAGAAATAGGGTGCCTTTTGGGATGCAGATGAGGGAATGGCAACAATAGAGCCTCCTCTCTCTCTGGGTTTCTAAGGTTCAAGACATTTGGAAGTCTAAGGAGACTTGTCCTAATTTCCTCCCAGTTTAAAGGGCTGTAAACTTACTGACCCAGTTTGTTTGTGTACTCAAGCCTTGTGAGTGGAGAGGGGAAGAAAAGAGAAGATGATAAGAGAATAGATGAGAAGATAGAACACATCCCATAGTTTTCACATTCTCCACTTTAAGATCCAAAGCCAGGTAGACTGGTGCTAGCTAGGCATGGCTGAACCTCTTATATTCCATTCAGTCTGTTTGTTTCCTAGTCCGAGTGCAACAGCAACACTTCACCAGCTATACAGACAGACATGGACTGACCCTTATCTCTGGCCCTGTCTAGGTTCGTATCAAATAGCACCCTATTCCCTACACTGTTTAGTGCACTACTTTGACCAGGGCCCATAGTACCCTATTTCTGGAATAGGGTGCTATTCGGGAGGTGTTCCTCCCGGACAAACAGATGTATGTAATGACAGCCTCCTATCCCTCCTCTCCTCACCAGCCCTATTGAGACAAGACAATTTGTTTTGTCTACTGAGGGAGGTAAAGTGTGTATGCTCCAATACATGGTGTGTTTCTTGTCAAGGGTCTCTTCGCTTAGTCTCTTTAATGGTTCAATTTCTGTCGTAGGAGGTTCGAAGGCATGTCTGAGGCTTTCTGTGATAAAAGGAAGAGCGGAAAGGTCCTGGATGGCAGGTACTGTAGCTTGGCCAAGTCCTCTCCCCTGTAACTATTCCTCAGGTCGTTGCTGTAAATGAGAACGTGTTCTCTGTCAACTTACCTGGTCAAATAACGGATAAATAAAAATTTAAAAAACATCCAGGACCTCTATGCCAGGTGCTGTCAGAGGTAGGCCCCTCACCCCCAAAAATTCTAAGACTCCAGCCAGACAAGACAGAGACTGATCTCTCTGCTATCGCACGGCATGCGGTACCAGTGCACCACGTCTGGAACCAACAGGACCCTGAACAGCTTCTACACCCAAGCCATAAGACTTTTTAACAAGACTGCTAAATAGCTAATCAAATGCCTACCCAGACTACCTGCATTTACCCTTTTTTTTAAATGAACTCTCTTGCACTGACTCTATGCACACACACTAGACTCTACCCCCACACTCACACATACTTACACTGACACCCCAACACACACATAAACACACACACACACTAGACTAAGGTACTTCCGGCGCCGACAGAGATGGCCGCCTCGCTTCGCGTTCCTAGGAAACTATGCAGTTTTTTGTTTTTTTACGTGTTATTTCTTACATTAGTACCCCAGGTCATCTTAGGTTTCATTACATACAGTCGAGAAGAACTACTGAATATAAGATCAGCATCAACTCACCATCAGTACGACCAAGAATATGTTTTTCGCGACGCGGATCCTGTGTTCTGCCTTACAAACAGGACAACGGAGTGGATCCTATGCAGCGACCCAAAAAAACGACTCCGAAAGAGAGGGAAACGAGGCGGTCTTCTGGTCAGACTCCGGAGACGGGCACAGCGCGCACCACTCCCTAGCATTCTTCTTGCCAATGTCCAGTCTCTTGACAACAAGGTTGATGAAATCCGAACAAGGGTAGCATTCCAGAGGGACATCAGAGACTGTAACGTCCTTTGCTTCACTGAAACATGGCTCACTGGAGAGACGCTATCCGAAGCGGTGCAGCCAACGGGTTTCTCCACACATCGCGCTGACAGAAACAAACATCTTTCTGGTAAGAAGAGGGGCGGGGGCGTATGCCTCATGGCCAACGTGACATGGTGTGATGAAAGAAACATACAGGAACTCAAATCCTTCTGTTCACCTGATTTAGAATTCCTCACAATCAAATGTAGACCGCATTATCTACCAAGAGAATTCTCTTCGATTATAATCACAGCCGTATATATCCCCCCCAAGCAGACACATCGATGGCTCTGAACGAACTTTATTTAACTCTCTGCAAACTGGAAACAATTTATCCGGAGGCTGCATTCATTGTAGCTGGGGATTTTAACAAGGCTAATCTGAAAACAAGACTCCCCAAATTTTATCAGCATATCGATTGCGCAACCAGGGGAGGAAAGACCTTGGATCATTGTTACTCTAACTTCAGCGACGCATATAAGGCCCTGCCCCGCCCCCCTTTCGGAAAAGCTGACCACGACTCCATTTTGTTGATCCCTGCCTACAGACAGAAACTAAAACAAGAGGCTCCCACGCTGAGGTCTGTCCAACGCTGGTCCGACCAAGCTAACTCCACACTCCAAGACTGCTTCCATCACGTGGACTGGGAGATGTTTCGTATTGCGTCAGATAACAACATTGACGAATACGCTGATTCGGTGTGCGAGTTCATTAGAACGTGCGTTGAAGATGTCGTTCCCATAGCAACGATTAAAACATTCCCTAACCAGAAACCGTGGATTGATGGCAGCATTCGTGTGAAACTGAAAGCGCGAACCACTGCTTTTAATCAGGGCAAGGTGTCTGGTAACATGACCGAATACAAACAGTGCAGCTATTCCCTCCGCAAGGCTATCAAACAAGCTAAGCGCCAGTACAGAGACAAAGTAGAATCTCAATTCAATGGCTCAGACACAAGAGGCATGTGGCAGGGTCTACAGTCAATCACGGACTACAGGAAGAAATCCAGCCCGGTCACGGACCAGGATGTCTTGCTCCCAGGCAGACTAAATAACTTTTTTGCCCGCTTTGAGGACAATACAGTGCCACTGACACGGCCTGCAACAAAAACATGCGGTCTCTCCTTCACTGCAGCCGAGGTGAGTAAGACATTTAAACGTGTTAACCCTCGCAAGGCTGCAGGCCCAGACGGCATCCCCAGCCGCGCCCGCAGAGCATGCGCAGACCAGCTGGCCGGTGTGTTTACGGACATATTCAATCAATCCCTATACCAGTCTGCTGTTCCCACATGCTTCAAGAGGGCCACCATTGTTCCTGTTCCCAAGAAAGCTAAGGTAACTGAGCTAAACGACTACCGCCCCGTAGCACTCACATCCGTCATCATGAAGTGCTTTGAGAGACTAGTCAAGGACCATATCACCTCCACCCTACCTGACACCCTAGACCCACTCCAATTTGCTTACCGCCCAAATAGGTCCACAGACGATGCAATCTCAACCACACTGCACACTGCCCTAACCCATCTGGACAAGAGGAATACCTATGTGAGAATGCTGTTCATCGACTACAGCTCGGCATTCAACACCATAGTACCCTCCAAGCTCGTCATCAAGCTCGAGACCCTGGGTCTCGACCCCGCCCTGTGCAACTGGGTACTGGACTTCCTGACGGGCCGCCCCCAGGTGGTGAGGGTAGGCAACAACATCTCCTCCCCGCTGATCCTCAACACTGGGGCCCCACAAGGGTGCGTTCTGAGCCCTCTCCTGTACTCCCTGTTCACCCACGACTGCGTGGCCACGCACGCCTCCAACTCAATCATCAAGTTTGCGGACGACACAACAGTGGTAGGCTTGATTACCAACAACGATGAGACGGCCTACAGGGAGGAGGTGAGGGCCCTCGGAGTGTGGTGTCAGGAAAATAACCTCACACTCAACGTCAACAAAACTAAGGAGATGATTGTGGACTTCAGGAAACAGCAGAGGGAACACCCCCCTATCCACATCGATGGAACAGTAGTGGAGAGGGTAGCAAGTTTTAAGTTCCTCGGCATACACATCACAGACAAACTGAATTGGTCTACTCAACCAGACAGCATCGTGAAGAAGGTGCAGCAGCGCCTCTTCAACCTCAGGAGGCTGAAGAAATTCGGCTTGTCACCAAAAGCACTCACAAACTTCTACAGATGCACAATCGAGAGCATCCTGGCGGGCTGTATCACCGCCTGGTATGGCAACTGCACCGTCCTCAACCGTAAGGCTCTCCAGAGGGTAGTGAGGTCTGCACAACGCATCACCGGGGGCAAACTACCTGCCCTCCAGGACACCTACACCACCCGATGTCACAGGAAGGCCATAAAGATCATCAAGGACATCAACCACCCGAGCCACTGCCTGTTCACCCCGCTATCATCCAGAAGGCGAGGTCAGTACAGGTGCATCAAAGCTGGGACCGAGAGACTGAAAAACAGCTTCTATCTCAAGGCCATCAGACTGTTAAACAGCCACCACTAACACTGAGTGGCTGCTGCCAACACACTGACACTGACTCAACTCCAGCCACTTTAATAATGGGAATTGATGGGAAATGATGTAAATATATCACTAGCCACTTTAAACAATGCTACCTTATATAAATGTTACTTACCCTACATTATTCATCTCATATGCATACGTATATACTGTACTCTATATCATCGACGGTATCCTTATGTAATACATGTATCACTAGCCACTTTATACTATACTATGCCACTTTGTTTACATACTCATCTCATTTGTACATACTGTACTCGATACCATCTACTGTATCTTGCCTATGCTGCTCTGTACCATCACTCATTCATATATCCTTATGTACATATTCTTTATCCCCTTACACTGTGTACAAGACAGTAGTTTTGGAATTGTTAGTTAGATTACTTGTTATTACTGCATTGTCGGAACTAGAAGCACAAGCATTTCGCTACACTCGCATTAACATCTGCTAACCATGTGTATGTGACAAATAAAATTTGATTTGATTTGACTCTACCCCCACACTCCACACTACTTACACTGACACCCCAACACACACATAAACACACACACACACACTAGACTCTATCCCCACACTCACACATACCTACACTGACACCCCAACACACACATAAACACACACACACACTAGACTCTACCCCCACACTCACACATACTTACACTGACACCCCAACACACACATAAACACACACACACACACTAGACTCTATCCCCACACTCACACATACCTACACTGACACCCCAACACACACATAAACACACACACACACTAGACTCTACCCCCACACTCACACATACTTACACTGACACCCCAACACACACATAAACACACACACACACACTAGACTCTATCCCCACACTCACACATACTTACACTGACACCCCAACACACACATAAACACACACACACACACTAGACTCTACCCCCACACTCACACATACTTACACTGACACCCCAACACACACATAAACACACACACACACACACACACTAGACTCTACCCCCACACTCACACATACTTACACTGACACCCCAACACACACATAAACACACACACTAGACTCTACCCCCACACTCACAGATACTTACACTGACACCCCGACACACACATAAACACACACACACACACACTAGACTCTACCCCCACACTCACACATACTTACACTGACACTCCAACACACACATAAACACACACACACACTGGACTCTAACCCCACACTCACACATACTTACACTGACACCCCAACACACACATAAACACACACACACACACACTAGACTCTACCCCCACACTCACACATACTTACACCGACACCCCAACACACACATAAACACACACACACACACTAGACTCTACCCCCACACTCACAGATACTTACACTGACACCCCAACACACACATAAACACACACACACACTGGACTCTACCTCCACACTCACACATACTTACACTGACACCCCAACACACACACACACACACTAGACTCTAACCACACACTCACACATACTTACACTGACACCCCAACACACACACAAATACACACACACACTGGACTCTACCCCCACACTCACACATACTTACACTGACACCCCAACACACACATAAACACACACACACACTGGACTCTAACCCCACACTCACACATACTTATACTGACACCCCAACACACACACATGCACACACTACATACGCCCACACACACAACATGCGCACACATGTGTACTGAAGCCTCCACACAAACACACGCTCACACCACATACGCTGCTACAGCTCAGTCTATTATCTATCCTGTTGCCTAGTCATTTTACCACTACCTATACATATCTACCTGTACATTAGCTACCTCAATGACCTCATTCCCCTGCACATCGACTCGGTACTGGTACTCCCTGTATATAGCCATTTTATTATTTTACTCTTTATTGTTATTCGTTATTCACTGTGTAATTATTCCTTGTCACTTATTTTAATCTTTATCTTTAACTCTGCATTGTTGGACCCATGAGTAAGTAGCATTTTGCTGTTAGTCTACACCTAGACCCATTACAAAACCGGGGGGAACGTGGGGCTACCAGGCCTACCTGAGTCCATTAGTAGCATGTAGAGTTGACAGCCCCCTCCCCCTTTCTCTCGCTATCTCTCTCCTTTGTCTCTCTCTCTTTCTCTCTAACATACTTGCTTATTTTCTCCCCTTTCCCTCTCTTCTCTCTCTCTGTTAGTGGCATGTAGTGTTGACAGCCCCCCCCCCCCCCCCACCACCATCTCCCAATAACACACAAGGCCAGACAAAGACCCCCAGACAGGAAGTGGGCTGCATCACATACCCTGTTTTTATTTTTCTCCTTTCATTCTTGCACCATTCATCCTTGTCCAGCACTTTCTCTGTCTTACATACACTGACACTCCCACCCTCTTTCAGTCTCTCACTCGTGTCCACCACACAAACACGCACCCACCTTCTCTCTCTCTATGTAGTATGAGTTGAGTTTCCCTCAGTCCTAATTGACATAGAGAGAGGATCCAGAGGCTGAGGCCGAGACTTTGAAACATGTCCCTTTGCATTAGACCTCAATTTTTGCATCCTGAAAGGACCTAGTCAGTTGTACAACTGAATGCATTCAACTGAAATGTGTCTTCAGCATTTAACCAAAACCCTCAGAATCAGAGCGGTGCAGGGCGCTCGCTGCCTTAATCGACATCCATGCCATCGGTGCATGGGGAACATTGGGTTAACTGCCCTGCTCAGGGGCAGAATGACAGATTTTTACCTTGTCAGCTTGGGGATTCAATCCAGCAACCTTCCGGTCACTGGACCAACGCTCATACCCTCCAGGCTATGTGACGTCTAAATGGCACCCTATTTTCCTATATAGTGCACTAGTTTTGACCGGGGCCCATAGGGAAACCCAGAGAGCTCTGGTCAAAAGTACTGCACTATATAGGGAATAGGGACGTAGCCTGCACTACACTGTCTGACAGGTTGCAGTGAGTGGTTAGAGTTCATTCATATCACGTTACTCTGTAACAGTTATGTTTACCATGCCAAACCCCCTCATAGCAGATTGCACTCAGCACGATTTCAATTGCATTTAGTTTTTTAAAGCATTATTTCCATAGACTGTTTTTGAGCTGGATATTCAAAGAAAATAAGGAGGAATCAAAATGGTCAATCGTTAAAAAGTTGACTTATACCAGTTTGTCCCGAATGGTAGGTTGCAGGTTGAGTTTATCAAGGCTGTGGCAAGACAGTAAATGAACTGGTGCAATCTAACACAACGTCATGAGGCTAATGTCTTACTTAGTGTTCCTACATGAGAGACGTAGAATACACGGACACATTGTGCAGGCTAATGGGTTTATTATGAAAATGATGTGGGATATGTCGATTTGGAGTGAAGCTATTGCAAAGGTGAGATATATATATGCAAAAATAGCTAATATGGTGTCACATTTAAAGGAAGTGAATCATTCATGAATGTGTCTCTGTGAAGAGAAAGATGGTGTCCGCTCACTGTATATGAACCACACTACATAGGAAGTGATTCTCTTTGAGGAAACTATTTGATCAAATCAAGGTAATTTGATTACAGGTAATTGAACCAAAAACATCCTGTTGAACAACTATCAAAATTAGGGCAGATTTGCATAGCTGGTTGAATCCCTCCTGAGTACAGAGCAGCACATCACACTTCATTACACACTAACTGCTTCCACACAATGAGACAAGTGTCCGAAGAGCTTAGTTAAATAGCCAAGATGATAAAAAACAATGATTATTTTTCTTGGAACAACATGACCTTCCTTTGCACATATTGTATGCAGATGATGGACACACTTCTAGAACGATCTCTATTTCACAAGGAACTCTGTGTGGATGTGTCCCAAATGGCACCCTATTCCCTATATAGTGAACTACTTTTGACCATAACCCTAAAGGGGTAATTAGAAATGATGTAATACTCTACTCCCCTTGTAGTAGACTAATTTGACTCGATTCCCTTTGTAGTACATTACTACTACAACCAATGATTTCTATACACAGTGCATTCGGAAAGTATTCAGACCCCTTGACATTTTCCATATTTTATTTTGTTACAACCTTATACTAAAATGTATTAAATCGTTTTTTTCCCTCATCAATCTACACACAATACCCCATAATGACAAAGCAAAAACTTTTTCTTTTTTAAAAACATTTTTGCAAATGTATAAAAAATGTTAAACTGAAATCACATTTACATAAGTATTCAGACCCTTTACTCAGTACTTTGTTGAAGCACCTTTGCCTGTGATTACAGCCTCGAGTCTTCTTGGGTATGACGCTACAAACTTGGCACACCTGTATTTGGGAAGTTTCTCTTCTTCTCTGCAAATCCTCTCAAGCTCTGTCAGGTTGGATGACAAGCGTCGCTGCACAGCTATTTTTCAGGTCTCCCTAGAGATGTTCAAGTCCAGGCTTTGGCTGGGCCACTCAAGGACATTCGGAGACTTGTCCCAAAGCCACTCCTCTGCTGTGTGCTTAGGGTCATTGTCCTGTTGGAAGTGTCCAGAGTGTTCTGAGGTCCTGAGTGTTCTGGAGCAGGTTTTCATCAAGGATCTCTCTGTACTTTGCTCCGTTCATCTTTCCCTCGATGTTGACTAGTCTCCCTGCCACTGAAAAACATCTCCACAGCATGATGCTGCCACCACCATGATTCACCGTAGGGATGATGCCAGGTTTCCACCAGACGTGGCGCTGGGGATTCAGGCCAAAGAGTTCAATCTTGGTTTCATCAGACCACAGAATCATGTTTCTCATGGTCTGAGAGTCTTTTAGGTGTCTTTTGGCAAACTCCAACTGTCATGTGCCTTTTACCAAGGAGTGGCTTCTGTCTGGACACTCTAACATAAAGGCCTGCTTGGTGGAGTGCTGCAGAGATGGTGGTTATTCTGAAAGGTTCTCCCATCTCCACAGAGGAACTCTGGAGCTCTGTCAGAGTGACCATCAGGTTCTTGATCATTTCCCTAAACAAAGCCCTTCTCCCCCAATTGCTCAGTTTGGCCTGGAAACAGGATGCACCTGAGCTCAATTTCGAGTCTCATAGCAAAGGCTCCAAATACTTATGAAAATAAGATATTTCTGTTTATTTTTTTATATATTTTTTCTGTTTTCGCTTTGTCAATACGGGGTATTGTGTGTAGATTTATTTTTATTTAATCCATTTTAGAACAAGGCTGTACTTAACAAAATGTGGAAAATGGGAAGGGGTCTGAATACTTTCCAACTGAACTGTACACTAGATAACTGATAGGGGGCGCTGTGTTCCATCTTGGCACTCCCCCAACATTGTCAAAAATATTTTGGAACCTATAGAAATGCATTTATTCATTTTCTACTTTTGCCTCATGTATTCTATTACAGATACCTTAACACATACTTTAAAATTATATTATGTGAGCTAAACAGCTTTACAAAACATATACAAAAAAAATCCTTAAAATATATATTTTTAGATTACTGTTACTGTTGCCCCTACAACAACGAAAATACTTCAATACATGTCACGTTGTCCTGGAAACATTTCATAAAAAATAGTGTAGAATTCCATTTATTCCTATGGAGGACTGCTGCCACTGGGGAGTGCCAATATGGCTGACTGGTGGCTTCAAAGTCTTTCATTGGCCAATGCATAGCATCAGCAATACAGGGTTTATATACATCATTGACTACTACACTACTACTAAACTACTACTTTTCCTTTTGCAGTACACCACAAAGCCCATTAGACAACTGTTATCAAATTATGGGCCTGAACCAGTTGTGGGGTTGTGACTCTAGCTTAGATTAGAGATAGAGTTATATTAGCTTCATTATATTTAGTTCAATTAGCTACAAATGTCATGTTGCTTATCTGGTGGGTTCCAGTGCAGTTAGAATCAGGTAGAGATGAAGAGAACAGAAGATAACCTCTCTGTGGGTAGAGGTAAGCAGATCAAAGACATTCTAACTCACCAGATGAGTGACAGCCATGTAATGACCAGGGCCCACAGGGCATACCCCAAGGCACTCTGGGATACGAGAACCACCGTCTGGGGATGCGTCACAAATGGCACAATGTTCCTTATTGTGCACTACTTTTGACCAGAGCCCTATGGGAATAGGGTGCAATTTGGGACACGGGCAGGCAGACCATGGGAGGATGGGCTGAATCACTGATTTGACACATTTTGAGGATGAGACTAATTCCTATCAGGAATATTAGATATTGATCTTGGTATGTGAGAACTGTCCTGATATTGATATTGGTATGTGAGAACAGTCCTCACATTGATCTTGGTATGTGAGAACAGTCCTCACATTGATCTTGGTATGTGAGAACAGTCCTGATATTGATCTTGGTATGTGAGAACAGTCCTCACATTGATCTTGGTATGTGAGAACAGTCCTCACATTGATCTTGGTATGTGAGAACAGTCCTGATATTGATCTTGGTATGTGAGAACAGTCCTGATATTGATCTTGGTATGTTAGAACAGTCCTGATATTGATCTTGGTATGTGACAACAGTCTGGATATTGTGTAAATATTTAGCCCATATACAGTATTTCTGGTTTTTGTCTTCACATATAAGAAACCAAGGCCTGTACACTGACAAGAAGCTTTGGTCCGTGTAACAGATGCTGCCGCACATACACAACCACATGCGTTTGTGTGTTGTGTCATACAGTACGTGTAAAGCCATGTGGGTGTGTGTTAGTGGGGAACATGCGTGTAGCAATAGGCGGGTGGCGTGAGCTGGGCTCTCTCTACATGCGTGTAGCAATAGGCGGATGGCGTGAGCTGGGCTCTCTCTACATGCGTGTGCAGCGTGTTCAGCTGACGCCCAGGACCCGGGGACACATTAGGACTTGACTACGGTAGCTTCGTTCCTCCCTCCTCTCACCCTTCCTCCGGAGCGACCTCGGTGTGTTTGTCTGCATGTGACCCCAACCAGGGCTTCAGGGTCCTGGGAACCAGCGAGGGGACCAGGGCCACTGATAAATATAGACTCAGAAGGGTATTATTAGGAACTACCCTACACACACCAACTCTACAGCAATGCCACCTTGGCTTATCCTACTACATCCGCCACTGACCAGCTTGGCTTGCCCCCCATCATCCTCTGGGTGTCACTTTGTGTTACACCTTGTGTTACAAGCTGACAGACACTCCCAGCATGCACCATTCAGTATGCACCATTCACTTTGATCCTGGTGCCTCCCAAATGGCCCCCTATTTATTTATTTTTTTAAGTAACCTTTATTTAACTAAGCAAGTCAGTTAGGAACAAACTCTTATTTACAATGACAGCCTACCCGGGCCAAACCCTCCCCTAACCCGGACGACGCTGGGCCAATTGTGCGCCTCCCTATGGGACTCCCAATCACGGCCGGTTGTGATACCCTGGTTCGAATCCAGGCTGTGTCTGTAGTGACTCCTCTAGCACTGAGATGCAGTGACTTAGACCCCTGCGCCACACGGGAGCCAAAATATTCCCTATATAGTGCACTACTTTTGACCAGGACAGAGAATCGAGTGCCATTTGGGATGCCGATCCTGTCCTCTTCTCGACACCTGACACCAAGCAGAGCCCACCATACCACCCACCTGCCGTCCAGTCCTAGAGCAGGGCGTTAGTGTGACGTTAGCATTCAGTACTCCATGTGTAGTACAAGACAGGCTAATGTCACTCAGGTCTGCACATTCAAGTCTGCATTCCAACCCCCCCCCCCCCCCCCTTATTTTCTGTTCCTCCCCCCCCGTTCCTCTCTCTCCCTCTCCTGTCTTAGCTTCCTCATTGACGTAGAGCTAGGAACAGGACTATGACACCATGTGTGTCTCATTCAGGAGGTAATGAATGGGGCTAGTGAACCGAGTAGCCCCCCAAAATTGCCTGCACCTGCAACAAGCCCCACTGAGGGGTGAGGAGGTTGGGGGAGGAGGGGAGGAGGCTAGTTGAAACGGTCATATCCAGGGGCTGGGGTGTTTTGGAGTTGGGGGTCTGAGTTTGTGGGGGGGCGGGGGTGTTGTTGGGGCCTGGTGTGTGGAGGAAGAGCAGGGGTGGGGGTTGAAGCTGGAGGGATTCCCCGAGAGGTAGTTGGGGAGGGGAGAGAATACCAGGGAAAGTTGTGGTGATATGAGGCTGAATCTGTGTCCCAAATGGCACCCTACTCCCTACATAGTGCAGAACTTTTGTCCCCTCAGAGAAGTAGTGTTGGGTGGGAGGGAGGGAGCGAAGGAAGGTGGGAGGTGGAGAAGTAGTGTTGAGAGGGAGGTGGAGAAGCAGTGTTTGGTGCCGTTGGTCTTATTTAGCCATCTGTTGGGCCATATCACAGTTTTTTTTGTTCTCACTCCATCTCTCCATTCAATTCAATTCAAAGGGCTTTATTGGCATGGGAAACATATGTTTACATTGCCTAAGCAAGTGAAATAGATAATAAACAAAAGTTAAATGAACGGTAAACATCACACTCACAAATGTTCCAAAGGAATAGAGACATTTCAGATTGCCATATTAAATCAACTGAGTAGCCCCCCAAATCAAATACCATTTTATTTGTCACATTTGCCGAATACAACAGGTGTAGTAGACCTTACCGTGAAATGCTTACTTACAAGCCCTTAACCAAAAATGCAGTTCAAGAAATAATTGAGAAAATATTTACTAAATAAACTAAAGTAAAAAATGTAATAAAAAGTTACATGATAAAATGACATAACAATAACAGGGCTATGTATAGGGGGTACCGGTACTGAGTCGATGTCGAGGTAATATGTACATGTAGGTAGGGGTAAAGTGACTATGCATAGACGATAAACAGCTAGTAGCAGCAGTGTAAAAACAAAGGGGGGGGGGGTCAATGTAAATAGTCTGGTGGCCATTTGATTAATTGTTCAGCAGGCTGATGGCTTGGGGGTTGAAGCTGTTAAGGAGCCTTTTGGACCAAGACTTGGTGCTCCGGTACCGCTTGTTGTGCGGTAGCAGAGAGAACCGTCTATGACATGGAGTCTTTGACAATTTTTGTGGCCTTCCTCTGACACCGCCTAGTATATAGGATCTGGATGGCACTAAGCTTGGCCCCAGTTATGTTTTGGGCCATACGCACTACCCACTGTAGCGCCTTACGGTCGAATGCCAAGCAGTTGCCATACCAGACGGTGATCATCCCGGAAACCCTGGACCCACTCCAATTCGCATACCGCCCCAACAGATCCACAGATGACGGGATGCTCTCGATGGTGCAGCTGTAGAATTTTTGAGTATCTGGGGACCCATGCCAAATACATTCTGTCTCCTGAGGGAGAAAAAGGGTTGTCGTGCCCTCTTCACAACTGTCTTGGTATGTTTGGACCATAATAATGTGTTGTTGATGTGAAACCTCATGGCTACAGACGTGAGTGCTATGGGTCGGTAGTCATTTAGGCAGGTTATCTTTGCATTCTTGGGCACAGGGACTGTGGTGGTCTGCTTGAAACATGTAGGTATTACAGACTCGGTCATGAAGAGGTTGAAAATGTCAGTGAAGACACTAGTATGTGTCACACCCTGATCTGTTTCACCTGTCCTTGTTATTGTCTCCACCCCCCTCCAGGTGTTGCTTGTTTTCCCCAGTGTATTTATCCCTGTGTTTCCTGTCTCTCTGTGCCAGCTCGTCTTGTATGTTCCAAGTCAACCAGCATTTTGCCCCATACTCCTGCCTTTGCTATTCTCCTTTTTCTAGTCCTCCCGGTTTTGACCCTTGCCTGTTCTGGACTCACCTGCCTGACCATTCTGCCTGCCTTGACCTCGAGCCTGTCTGCCACTCTGTACCTCCTGGACTCTGAACTGGTTTTGACCTTTTGCCTGTCCACAACCATTCTCTTGCCAACCCCTTTGGATTAATAAACATTGTAAAACTCCAACCATCTGCCTCCTGTGTCTGCATCTGGGTCTCGCCTTGTGTCATGATAATTATGTCTAGATACAGCCTTGTAATGATGTACAAAAGGGAAAATAAACATATGGGTTGTATTTACATTGGTGTTTATTCCTCACTGGTTGCCCTTTTCTTGTGGCAACAGGTCACAATCTTGCTGTTGTGATGGCACACTGTGGTATTTCCCCCTATAGACATGCGAGTTTATCAAAATTGGATTGTATATGCAGTTATTTTAGCCAATTTAGATGCTGTTCACCAATTTCTTTAGCAGAGGGTGAGCGCTAGCGAGAGAGAAAGAGCATTTCTATTCTCGACAGCTCGTTCTAATATTACTTCTATTCTACATTACATTTTAGTTAACTATTTATACACACCACATAGCTCATTCTAATATATCTACTGTTGTACATATAATTCTTAGTATATCTGGTGTAAATTCTCCGGCTATACTGCACATACGTATAGATTGCATTTTTTTTTTACTGCTACAGTGCCCTTTGGGTTGTTAATTGTATTCGTTTTGATATTTCATTGTTTCTTTCTTTTTACTTTTTTGGATAACGTGTGTATTGTTCTGTATTGCTCTTACCGCCATGTTGGAGCTAGAAACACGAGCATTTTGCTACACCTTCGATAACCTCCTCAAATGTTTGTACGCGACCAATTTCATTTTGATTTGATTTAGGAGCGAACAACAGGTGTGAATGGAACACTGCTAGGGAATGCAAATATCTCCACTTATAGAAGCCTTTTTGTTTCATGTTTTACACCACTGATGGACTGACTCCATGTGTGCCTCTATAAAACCAATTTTATTTGTCACTTGCGCCGAATACAACAGGTTACCTTACAGTGAAATGCTTACTTACGAGCCCTTAACCAACAATGCTTTAAGAAGTTTTAAGAAAAAAGTAACAAATAATTAAACAGCAACAGTTAAATAACAACCGAGGCTATATACAGGGGGGTACTGCTACAGAATCAATGTGCGGGGGCACCGGTTAGTCCAGGTAATTGAGGTCATATGTACATATAGGTGGAGGTAAAGTGACTACGCATAGATTATAAACAGAGAGTAGCAGCAGCATAAAAGAGGGGTCTGGGGAGCCCTTTTATTAGCTGTTCGGGAGTCTTATGGCTTGGAGGTTGAAGCTGTTAAGAAGCCTTTTGGACCTAGACTTGACGCTCCGGTACCGCTTGCCGTGCGGTAGCAGAGAGAACAGTCTATGACTAAGGGTGTCTGGAGTCTTTGACCATTTTAGGGCCTTCCTCTGACAGAAAGGACCCTGTTTGTGAACAGAGCCCCAGGACCAGTTTTCTTAGGGGACTCTTCTACAGGTCCATCTCTCTGTAGGTAATTGCTTTGTTATTGAAGGTTTGGGAATCACTTCCTTTTAAGTGGTTGTATAATTTACCATCTCTCCCCTGCCCTCTTTTTAACTTATGGTGATAGCTGTGTGTGTGTGTATATAGTCACTTTGTGTTAGTACTGTGTTGGATGTGTATTAACCCAGCAGTGGTAACCCTTTGGTACCCTGCTGAAAGATGATCAAGATCCTCACTTAGTTAATCCTTCATAGATCAATGAGAAAAACAAGGGGGTGTGAGAGACCCATTGACACCTACTGTATTGCAAGGAAGTGTGAGTAGGTTGCTCAGAAAGACATTCATCTTCAGTACATTGACGACATTAAGTACATTGAAGACATGTCTTAAAGACTGTTTATTTGATTGTTTCGGGGAAGTCTGACTATAATGGGATTTGGGACTTGGAAGTATTTTACTAAAGGCAGATAGGTGTGGAAAGGTGAGATCACAGCCTACCACTGCCTGCTACTTGCACTCAATGGAACCCTTCACTATCGGGGATTGTTCACTGATAGCTCCCTCTTTCTTTTCTTCCTTCGTTCCATCTCTCTTGTTCTCTCGGTTCAGCTCTCTTCCCCTCTCTCCCACTCTTGCTCCCTCCCCACCTCCTATTCAATTTAAGGGCTTTATTGGCATGGGAAGCATACAGCTGAAGTCGGAAGTTTACATACACGTAGATTGGAGTCATTAAAACTCGTTTTTCAACCACTCCACAAATGTCCTGTTAATAAACTATAGTTTTGGCAAGTCGGTTAGGGCATCTACTTTGTGCAGGACACAATACATTTTTCCAACAGTTCTTTACAGACAGATTAATTCACTTATAATTCACTATCACAATTCCAGTGGGTTAGACGTTAACATACACTAAGTTGACTATGTCTTTAAACAGCTTGGAAAATTCCAGAAAATTATGCCATGGCATTAGAAGCTTCTGATAGGCTAATTGACACCATTTGAGTCAATTGGAGGTGTACCTGTGGATGTATTTCAAGGCCTACCTTCAAACCCAGTGCCTCTTTGCTTGACATCATGGGAAAATCAAAAGAAATCAGCCAGGACCTCAAAAAAAAATTGTAGACCTCCACAAGTCTGGTTCATCCTTGGGAGCAATTTACAAATACCTGAAGGTACCGTGTTCATCTGTACAAACAACAGTACACAAGAATAAACACCATGGGACAACGCAACCATCATACTGCTCAGGAAGGAGACGCATTCTGTCTCCTAGAGAGGAACGTACTTTGGTGAGAAAAGTGCAAATCAATCCCAGAACAACAGCAAAGAAACTTGTGAAGATGCTGGAGGAAACGGGTACAAACGTATCTATATTCACAGTAAAATGAGTCCTATATCAACATAACCTGAAAGGCTGCTTAGCAAGGAAGAAGCCACTGCTCCAAAACTGCCATAAAAAAGCCAGACTACGGTTTGCAACTGCACATGGAGACAAAAATCATACTTTTTGGAGAAATGTCCTCTGGTCTGATGAAACAAAAATAGAACAGTTTGGCCATAATGACCATTGTTATGTTTGGAGGAAAAGGGGGATGCTTGCAAGCCGAAGAACACCATCCCAACTGTGAAGCACGGAGGTGACAGCATCATGTTGTGGGGGTGCTTTGCTGCAGGAGGGACTGATGCACTTCACAAAATAGATGGCATCATGAGGAGGGCAAATTATGTGGATATATTGAAGCAACATCTCAAGACATCAGTCAGGAAGTTACAACTTGGTCGCAAATGGGTCAACCAAATGGACAATGACCCCAAGCATACTTCCAAAGTTGTGGCAAAATGGCTTAACCTCTCTAGGGTATGTGGGACGCTAGCGTCCGACCTGGCCAATATCCAGTGAGATTGCAGAGAGCCAAATTCAAATACAGAAATACTCATTCTAAAAATTCAGAAAATATGCAACTATTTTACATAGGTTTAAGGATGAACTTCTTGTGAATCCAACCATGATGTCAGATTTAAAAAATGCTTTACGGTGAAAGCATACCTTACGATTATTTGAGAACATAGCCCAGCAGACAAATCATTACAAACAGTAACCAGCCAAGTAGAAGAGTTACACAAGTCAGAAATAGAGATCAAATTAATCAGTTACCTTTGATGATCTTCATGTGGTTGCACTCAGAAGACATTAATTTTTTCATTAAATGTTCCTTTTGTTCGATAAAGTCTCTTTATATCCAAAAACTTCAATTTTGTTTGCACGTTTGCTTCAGTAATCCACAGGCTCAAACGCAGTCACAACAGGCAGACACAAAAATCAAAATTGTATCCGTTCATAGAAACATTTCAAATGATGTTCATAATCAATCCTCAGGGTTTTTTTTGCCTAAATAATCAATAATATTTCAACTGGACAATAACGTCGTCAATATAAAAGGTTAACAAGAAAGGCACTCTCTCGGTCGCGAGCATGAAAAAGCTCTGTGACACGGCAGGGTTCACTCATTCAGACTGCTCCTACTCCCTCATTTTTCAGAATACAAGCCTGAAACAATTTCTAAAGACTGTTGACATCTAGTGGAAGGCATAGGAACTGCAATTTGAATCCTAAGTCAATGGATACTGTAATGGCATTGAATAGAAAACTACAACAACAACAAAAAATCCTACTTCCTGAATGGATTTTTCTCAGGTTTTTGCCTGCCAAATCAGTTCTGTTATACTCACAGACGCTATTTTAACAGTTTTGGAAACTTTATAGTGTTTTCTATCCAAATCTACCAAGTATATGCATATCCTATCTTCTGGGTCTGAGTAGAAGGCAGTTTAATTTGGGTACGCTTTTCATCCAAAATTCCAAATGCCTACCATAGAGAAGTTAAGGACAACAAAGTCAAGGTATTATAGTGGCCATCCCAAAGCCCTGACCTCAATTCTATAGAAAATGAGTGGGCAGAACTGAAAAAGTGTGTGCGAGCAAGGAGGCCTACAAACCTGTCTCAGTTACACAAGCTCTGTCAGGAGGAATGGGCCAAAATTCACCCAACTTATCGTGGGAAGCTTGTGGAAGGCTACCTGAAACGTTTGACCCAAGTTAAACAATTTCAAGGCAATGTTAACAAATACTAATTGAGTGTATGTAAACTTCTGACCCACTGGGAATGCGATGAAAGAAATACATATAAATAATTCTCTCTACTATTATTCTGACATTTCACATTCTTAAAATATAGTGGTGATCCTAACTGACCTAAAACAGGGAATTTTTACTTGGATTAAATTGTGACTGAGTTTAAACTGAGTTTAAATGTATTTGGCTAAGGTCTATGTAAACTTCCGACTACAACTGTATGTTAACAGTGCTAAAGCAAGTGAAATAGATAAACAAAAGTGAAATAAACAATAAAAATGAACAGTAAACATTACACTCACAGAAGTTCCAAAAGAATGAAGACATTTCTAATGTCATATTATGTCTATTTACAGTGTTGTAGCAATGTGCAAATAGTTAAAGTACAAAAGGAGAAATAAATTGCCCTTTTCTTGTGGCAACAGGTCACAAATCATGCTGCTGTGATGGCACACTGTGGTATTTCACCCAGTAGACATGGGAGTTTATCAAAATTGGGTTTGTTTTCAGATTATTTGTGGATCTGTGAAATCTGAGGGAATTATGTGTCTCTAATATGGTCATACATTTGGCAGGAGGTTAGGAATTGCAGCTCAGTTTCCACCTCATTTTTGTGGGCAGTGAGCACATAGCCTGTCTTCTTTTGAGCGCCAGGTCTGCCTACGGCGGCCTCTCTCAATAGCAAGGCTATGCTCACTGAGTCTATAGATAGTCAAAGCTTTCCTTAAATTTGGGTCAGTCACAGTGGTCAGGTATTCTGCAACTGTGTACTTTCTTTTTAGGGCCAAGTAACATTCCAGATAGCTATGTTTTTTAGTTAATTCTTTCCAATGTGTCAATTAAGTATCTTTTTATTTTCTCATGATTTGATTGGGTCTAATTGTGTTGCTGTCCTTGGGCTCTGGGGTAGGGGCTCTGTCTGTAGGGGACTCTTCACCAGGTTCATCTCTCTGTAGCTGATGGCTTTGTTATGGAAGATTTGTGAATCGCTTCCTTTCAGGTGGTTGTAGAATTTAACGTCTTTCTCTCTTGCTCTCTCCCCCCTGCCCTCTTTTAACTTAAGGTGATAGCTGTGTGTGTGTGTGTGTGTGTGTGTGTGTGTGTGTGTGTGTGTGTGTGTGTGTGTGTGTGTGTGTGTGTGTGTGTGTGTGTGTGTGTGTGCGTGTGTGCGTGTGTGTGTGTGGATGATTTATCACACTAAAGTGTGAGGGCTGTAGCCTGATCTGCTCTCTGCCCCTGTGTGTGTCTGTCTGCAGATGTTGCTAGCTAGTGCTTTAGTGCTAACGGTTGTCACACCATGGGGCCAACTGAACCTAAAGCTTTATTAGTTTGATTCCCTCGAACACAAACTCTGAGTGGGACAGGGGGGAGGGGTAGAAAACAGGACATGGGGAGAAGGGGTATAGGTGGGTAGGGCTGGGAGGGGAGAAGAGGGGTAGGGCTGGTAGGGGAGAAGGGGCATAGGTGAGTAGGACTGGGAGAAGGGGGAGAAGGGAGATAGGTGGGTTGGGCTGGTAAGGAAGGGGAGAAGGGGGAGAGGGTGGTGGCTCGTCAGGGGCTTAGGTGGAATATGGGACTGCCAATGTACGTGAGTGTGAAAGGGTGTGTGTGTGTACCCAAGTATCTTTTGGAATTCCGGGGAGCTGTGTGAACAAAAACTGTTCAGTTGACAGTGCATTTTTTGTCAACTGTCACAATAATTTTTCATTCTTTCTCTCTCTGCCTCTCTGCCCTGTATCTCTCTCACTCTCTGTCCCTCCCTCTCATTCTACTCTCACTCTCTGTCCCTCCCTGTCCCTCTACTCTCCCTCTGCCCCCTCACTCTACTCTCATTCTCTGTCCCTCCCTGTCCCTCTACTCCCCCTCTGCCCCCCTCACTCTACTCTCACTCTCTGTCCCTCCCTGTCACCCTACTCTCCCTCTGCCCCCTCACTCTACTCTCATTCTCTGTCCCTCCCTGTCCCTCTACTCTCCCTCTGCCCCCCTCACTCTACTCTCACTCTCTGTCCCTCCCTGTCACCCTACTCTCCCTCTGCTCCCCCTCACTCTACTCACTCTCTATCCCTCCCTGTCACTCTACTCTTCCCCTGCTCCCCCCCCCTTATTCTACTCTCACTCTCTGTCCCTCCCCGTCACTCTACTCTCCCTCTGCTCCCCCCTCACTCTACTCTCACTCTCTGTCCCTCCCTGTCACTCTCTTCCCCCCCCTCTCACTCTACTCTCCCTCTGCCCCCCCCCCCTCACTCTACTCTCACTTTCTGTCTCTCCCTGTCACTCTCTGTCCCCCCCTCTCACTCTACTCTCCCTCTGTCCCCTCCCTGTCTCTCCAACACACAAACACACACTCTCACTCTCTCTTTCCCTCTCAGGTTACTGTGGCTAGGGGTTTTCTGTACTTGTGTCTCTCCCATAGTGTGTGTGTGTGTGTGTCTCTCCCCTCTCCACTCTACCTCCTCTGTCCTCGTCCCTGCCTCCTGGCAGCAAGGAGCCACCCAGTAGCCAGCCTACAGAGAGCTGTGATTGGTTAGGGTGGAGTGGGACTGGACTAGAGGAGGCGGTAGGTCTGCTTTGCCTCTCTGCTCAGGGACGTGTCTCAACAGATGGTTGGGGTTAAAGAGTGTTATCACATCGTAGAGAGGATTAGAGCCGAGAGGTTGTCCTCTTCTTCTTCTCCTTCTTCCAGAGGAGCTGAGCTGTGTGGTCCACCTCTCCTCTCCACTACTCTACCACCAATACCAGAACTCTGCATGAGAACAAGAAGAGAAGAGGAGACGGGGAGAAAAAAAGAGATCCTTATCCTTCTTTCTCACACTCTCACTCCGGCACTCTGCTCTCCTGCCTTCCAGGTAATGTGAAACGTTTCCTTTGACACTTTCTTTCACCTTCTATTTCTCTTTTTCAGTCTTTTTATGCTTCCAGGTTTCTTTCTGCTGTCAGAGCTCTAGTTTTCCCAGTAGAGCTTAGAGAGTTTAGAGGTGAGAGAGACAGTCAAACACCTCTCTCTTTCTCGGTCTGTTGGCAGTGATTTATGGCAGCATGCAGAGATGTGCTTCTGTTCACTGAGAGACAGAGTTGTTTCACAGGCGCTCTACTCAGCACAAGACTGTGTGTGTGTGTGTGTGTGTTTGTGTGTGTCGCAGAACTTCAGAGTTTTCTCTGTGAATGACAGGAATTCCCTCCGTTGCAACATTCCACAGTCCTCAAGGAGTCGAATTTTAGAGAGCTGGAGCAACATTCCATGAATGGAATATTGTTGTTACATAAATACTGCATGGCTTCCTTCACCATTAACACGGAGTTTCTGAAACGAAGAAAGCAGATAGTATTGACTTGAACTCTGAGACCTGTGCAGTGCAGAGTGCAGTGAAATATGTCAGAGGTGGTTGCGTGTCCATTTGTGACGAGTATGTTTTCATTTTATTTACGCAAATATATCAAGTTTGAATTATTGGGAATTTCATATAAATCTCATCTCATCCACACGTCGTGTTTGATTCCGCAGATTCTTAACCCATGCTAGTGAACATTTTATTTTGGAGTTCGATTTTGGACTTGCTGAACAAACTAAAAAACTCCCCTTGGTTACCGCAACTCAACCACACAATCAGCAACACAGAGTACTTTGATAAATCAAACTAAGTGTGTTTGGTTATTTTCCTTACAGTGGCAGTAGAGCCAGACTGACTTAATGAATGTTGCTGTTCGGATCGTCTTCCCAACTGACTACCAAATGGCACCCTATTTCTCTATATAGTGCACTACTTTTGAACTATGGACCCTTGTCAAAAGCGTTGCACAATATAGGGAATAGGGTGCCATTCGGGACTGTCAGAGAGCGCTGCTGCAGAATGTACGCCTGACTTCAGCCATTTAACTCCATTCAAGTGAAAAGGGAGTCATTGAGAATGGAGTGGGAATGTGTTGTATAGTATTTCTACCTCTCGCTCGGGCACTGTGTGTGTGTGTGTGTGTGAAGTGTTTGTGACCTGACATTGTGCAGCTGTTTGGTGAAAGAGGAACAGAGTTTAGTGAGAGAAAGCTTTTGTGTGGATATGTGTTTACCTTTCTAAGTCAGCCGTTGGTCCACTTCCTGATTATCATCAAAGAGTGGTCTAATGCAACCAGCTTTGCATATAGATCCCCCTGTGTGGATTTTCACACCAAGTCTGTTGTATTGATGAGAGGGGCTGATGAGCAGATAATATAGAGGGGCTGTGAAAGGTTGCTAGATTAGCACGTCTACTAAATGACTCAAATGTAAATGTAAAAGGGTTCGGCTGTATGAGTAGCAGAGAAATTTGATCCAATTTTCTTACTGACCTAGTGACGTAACATTTATTGAAGAATCTGCCATAAATCCTCCCACAGTAACTCATTTGGTAGAGGATGTTGTTTTATTTGACCTTTATTTAACTAGGCAAGTCAGTTGAGAACAAATTCTTATTTACAATGACGGCTTACCGGGGAACAGTAAGTTAACTGCCTTGTTCAGGGGCAGAATGACATATTTTTACCTTGTCAGCTCAGGGATTCGACCTAGCAACTTTTCGGTTACTGGCCCAACACTCTAACCACCAGGCTACCTGTCGCCCCTTTAAAGAAAAGTTAAACAGAAGTTTCATACAGCATCTCTTTCAGTGGTATTGGTGGAAGAGAAACTTCACCACCAACTGTAGCTTTAACACGACCGATGTAAAACCTATCAAATCAAATGTATTTATTTAGCCCTTCGTACATCAGCTGATATCTCAAAGTGCTGTACAGAAACCCAGCCTAAAACCCCAAACAACAAGCAATGCAGGTGTAGAAGCACTGTGGTTAGGAAAAACTCCCCTAGAAAGGCCAAAACCTAGGAAGAAACCTAGAGAGGAACCAGGCTATGAGTGGTGGCCAGTCCTCTTCTGGTTGTGCTGGGTGGAGATTATAACAGAACATGGCCAAGATGTTCAAATGTTCATAAATGACCAGCATGGTCAAATAATATACCCCCGGACAGAGCCAAACAGGAAGGATATAACCCCACCCACTTTGCCAAAGCACAGCCCCCACACCACTAGAGGGATATCTTCAACCACCAACTTACCATCCCGAGACGAGGCCGAGTATAGCCCACAAAGACCAACCCAGACAGGAAGATCACGTCAGTGACTCAACCCACTCAAGTGATGCAACCCTCCTAGGACCGGCATGAAAGAGCACCAGTAAGCCAGTGACTCAGTCCCTGTTATAGGGTTAGAGGCAGAGAATCCCAGTGGAGAGAGGGGAACCGGCCAGGCAGAGACAGCAAGGCCGGTTTGTTGCTCCAGAGCCTTTCCATTCACCTTCCCACTCCTGGGAGAGATGAGTCTTCAGTAAAGACTTGAAGGTTGAGACCGAGACTGCGTCTCTCACATGGGTAGACAGACCATTCCATAAAAATTGAGCTCAATAGGAGAAAGCCCTGCCTCCAGCTGTCTGCTTAGAAATTCTAGGGACAACTGCGTCTTGTGACCGTAGCGTACATGTAGGTATGTACAGCAGGACCAAATCAGAAAGATAGGAGCAAGCCCATGTAATGCTTTGTAGGTTAGCAGTAAAACCTTGAAATCAGCTCTTGCCTTAACAGGCTAGCACTGGATTCTAGCAGGCGTATTTAGCACTAACTGAAGTTTATTTAGTGCTTTATCCGAGTAGCCGGAAAATAAAGCATTGCAGCAGTCCAACCTAGAAGTAACAAAAACATGGACTAACTTTTCTGCATCATTTTTGGACAGAAAGTTCCTGATTTTTGCAATGTTACGTAGATGGAAAAAAAAGCTGTCCTTGAAACAGTCTTGATGTGTTCGTCAAAAGAGAGATTTGGGTCCAGAGTAACGCCGAGGTCCTTCACAGTTTTATTTCATGTGTATGTTCCATAAGTATGTATGTAGTTCTGTGTTGAGCCTCTGTACATACAGTCCTAGGGTTGTGTGGAAGATCTCTGTATTTACGTAGTTACTGGTATATAAAATATACTGCCCTAGATTAAGTAAATGGAAAGTTTATGCAGTGGCACCGTTCAAAGCCTCTGCCAATTGGATGCACCAGGAACAATTAGCGTAAAATGTACACGACTGGTTCTGATTTCCGTGCCTGTCCGTCCGTTCCTGCGATGTACTATAGTGTCGGGGGAGAAGGCTCGAAGAGCTCTATTGAGAGATTGAGAAGACGGTCGTCGATTTTAGGAAGAGAAGGCTACAGTGAGATTGAGAAGGTACAGCAGATAAATGGCACTGTAGATTGTACTGTATCCAGTGCCAAGTAAGTCCTCCAAAGTGCTCATTTTGACCGGCATCTAATTTGACAAAACAATTGAGATGTACAGTATTATAACTGTTCTATTTGCCAAATTCTGTGCAACAGTCGTTGTTCTGCTTTTATTTGCCATAGTTTGTGGTGAAGATAATTCTTCGTCTAGATTATACTTAAAGTCTAGATTCTAACACAATTCTAGTGGTTGATGGTGCCAGGTCTTATAGGGAGACCCTCTTATACATTGTAGTGAAGTAGTAGTTATGCTGTCACTTGTCATAGCCAAATCATATTCAACACTATTCTCAGGAAAGTTTTCTTTGTGGTGCATATTGTTCTTAAAGTGCTGGTGGAAGGTATTTCCAGCCCGAAGAGCTGTAAGAGGGGAGACCCTTCACACAGGTTAGTGTTAGCCTGTTGGCAGCAACACAAGCAGCTGTTAGGTATAACGTCAGTGGGGTTCCAAGGGGGCAGCGCCGTGCCAAGACAAACATTGTCCCAGTAGCGATCTACCTCTCCTCTGCCTCGTTCGCTGTCGTTTCCGTCTGACTCGGGCTCTCTCTCTCTCTCTCTCTCTCTCTCTCTCTGTGTGTTTGTATTCACGCACTCGGCTTGAGCAGAGAGCGAGAGAGGGAGAAGGAGAGTGAGGGAGAGAAAGGGAGAGCGAGGGAATGAGCGAGCGAGATAGATACAGGCTGACTGAGTCTTGTAACAACACAGAGAAAATCTTAGTCATGCGAGAGGAGCAGTGTGTGTGTGTGGCGGGGTATGCCAGCATAAAGCCTGCATGGCTGTGTGTGTTGACTGACTGGTGGAAAAAATATCTATTGTGTGTTTACGACCAGACTTTGGAACGTGTGTAAAGTATCTTACCTTCCCAAGTCTCTCATTTATGAAGTCCATATACAAAACATAGGAGTATAGTTATTCCCCCCCCCCCCCTTATTTTATGTTTATAGAATGCCCCTTTATCCTCAAACCAGAACCACATTTTCACAGGTATTATGTCAAACAAACGGCTGTTACTATAGTGGACGACGTTTCATAGCTTTCTGACTGGCTGGATACTGTTGTACTTTATAAGACAGGGTAGAGTCAGTGGTCAGACTCTCTGCCAGTGTAACAAACTGCTTGGTGTAACCCTGAACTGTATACCGTCACGGTCAAAACATACTGATGCCGCGGTAGCTAAGACGGGGAGAGGTCTGTCCGCAATAAAGCGCTGCTCTGCTGTCTTACGGTCCTACAGGCCCTAGTTTTGTTGCACCTGGACTACTGCCCAGTCACATGGTCTAGTGCCACAGAGGGACATACAGTAGGCAGATTACAGTTGGCCCAGAACAGAGCAGCACGGCTGGCCCTTAAACGTACACTGAGAGGTAACATCAATGACATGCATGTCAATCTCTCCTGGCTCAAAGTAGAGGAGAGATTGACTGCATCACTACTTGACTTTGTGAGAGGTATTGACATGTTGAAATCACAGAGCTGTCTGTTGAAGCGACTAGAACACAGCTCGGACACCCATGCATGCCCCACAAGACATGCCACCAGAGGTCTCTTCACAGTCCCCAAGTCCAGAATGGACTCTGGAAAACGCACTGTACTACACAGGACCGTGACTACATTAACTTTATTCCACATCAAGTAACTCATGCAAGCAGTAAAATCAGAGGAAGAAAAAAAACGACACCTTACGGAACAATGAGGACTATGAGGAGACACACACAGGCACACACACACACACACACGCACACACACACACACACACACACACACACACAGGCACACACACACATGCACACACGCACTAGCACACTCACTCTACACACATGTAGGTATGATGGTATTATAAATGTTGTATTTGAGATATTTAGTGACGTAATAATGTTATGTGAACTGTTTTATTAAATGTTTTGCTTAATTTATTTGGACCCGAGGAAGAGTAGCTGCTTGGCTAATGGGGCAGCTAATGGGGGATCCTTAATAAATACAAATACAAACACAATGTCTCTCTGGGACCAATTGGGAAGGAGAGAGGGAGGGATGGAAAGAGAACAAGCAGAGATGAGGACAGAGACTAAAGACAGACCATCTCTGCATGGTTTACATGCGGAGATGGGTAAAGAGGGAGAAATTGGGATGGAAAGAGAGAGTAGATGGAAGAGATAAAGAGAGCATAAACGACCGTGTGAGTGACACTGTTTAAAAGAGCTGTCTCTTCTCAGCAGGCAGCGTGTGTTTTAGGAAGGAAACTCAACCACCCTCCTCATCCCTCTCTCTCTCTCGCTCTATTTTTCTCCCTCTTATTTCTCTCTCTCCTCCCACGTTCTCCTCCCCCCCCCCCCTACTCACTCTGTCCTCCCTCTCTCTCCTCTTTCCTGGTTTATCTCTCTATCCAGTCTTGATGACAGTACAGTTCCTCTCTGTAGGCTGATTGCATGGTAGAGACCGGAGAGATTGTCTATCCTCCTCTATCATCCTCTATCAAACTAAATGACCAGTATTTACCAAACAGCAGGCAGTGAGCTCATCTTTACCAGGTTGCATCCCAAATGGCCCCCTATTCCCTAAATAGTGCACTACTATTGACCATGGCCTATAGGGCTCGGGTAAAAAGTAATGCCCTGTATAAAGAATAGGGTGCCATTTGCCCCGAATAACCTCATATCCTTTGTGTGATCACAGTCTTTAGATCTGTTTCAGAGAGACACTTTCTTTCTCTTTCGGTTGCCTTGTAGTTGGTAGTGTTCTAGCAGAGATAGAGACACTGTGTGTTGTTGGTAGTGTTCTAGCAGAGATAGAGAGACTGTGTGTTGTTGGTAGTGTTCTAGCAGAGATAGAGAGACTGTGTGTTGTTGGTAGTGTTCTAGCAGAGATAGAGAGACTGTGTGTTGTTGGTAGTGTTCTAGTATGAAGCTACAGAGCGAAACTGTCCCGGTAAGGTTTCCTTGGGTTTGTAAGAGCAAGAAATGCATGCACTCACTGGCAGGTACACTCTGCAGTGGTCCGTGCTTCTACACCTGCATTGCTTGCTGCTTGGGGTTTTAGGCTGGGTTTCTGTACAGCACTTTGAGATGTCAGCTGATGTACAAAAAGGCTATATAAATACATTTGATTTGATTTGGTCTGCTCCGGGTGCTCACAATAGCAGTCTTCCTCTCTGGAGCTATAGGTGTCATGGAAGGTAAATGAGAAGGTAAACGAGAAGGTAATGAGAAGCTAATTGAGACCCTACATCCTCCACCTCTGTGCGTTTTGTTTTAAGTAGTGTCTCTCTTTTCTCGACCTTGATGAGCAGTTGTGAATTTCCGTGTTTTGGACTGTAACGTTCAGTCAGAACAAAGTTAGAGCCTGTAGTTATGTAGCGAGTTAGTTGAAAGACACATGGGCCCTTTAGTTTGTTGCAGTGAGTGAGAGTGAATGGGAGGGGAGAGCGGGGTAGTCCTTTGCTGTGTTACTGCACGTGGATGCAGCAGGGGCTTATAGCGAGAACAAGAGAGAGGGGAGGGAGGGAGGGAGGTGGAGAAAAGGGGGACGTTGAGAGCAAAGAAGTGAGGAGGAGAGAAGAAAGGGGAGGTGTGAACATGGGAGGAGAAGAGGAGGGGGATGAAGAGAGGAGAGAGATGCCTCTTAGGACGGTTGTGTCAGGGGTGAGTATGTTGTGATCAGAGCATGGGCCTCACGTTATTATACTGTTATTTAGGCGCACACACACACACGCACACACACACACACACACACACACACACACACACACACACACACACACACACACACACACACACACACACACACACACACACAATACATATGCATGCTTATGGACACACACAACCATCTTTTGAGCAAAGGGCAGGCATGGGAGCAGAATCAGGCAAACATGGTTAACATGTGTGTACACACACACTAACCACAACCACTTGCCCTCCCCTCCTACCCACCAGAGGCCTGCAGTGTCCCTGCCTTGTCATCCCTGTTGTCCCATAAGCTGCTCCCTGGGGAGCAGCAATCTGTTTAGGATTGTCAAGAGAAAAGGGTCCTGCCTGTATCACGTACCACGAGGCAGGCTGTCAGAATGCATCCATCCAATGGAAGTGGGCTGGGGGTTTGGGAGAAGTGGTGGCCCCTGGAGGATCCAAACCTTTCATCCACCGACTATAAAGAATGGAGATAATAAGGGAGGAAGGAGGGAGATTGAGGGGGGGGGGGGAAAGAGGGGGAGGAGAGAGGAAGGGAAGAGGGAGGGATTTGTGATGAACACAGCCCACGGCTCTTTATTATGCTCTCTCTCTCTCTCTCTCTCTCTCTCTCTCTCTCTCTCTCTCTCTCTCACTCTCTCTCTGTCTCTCTCTCTTCTCTCTCTCTGTCTCTCTCTCTCTCTCTGTCTCTGTCTCTCCTTCCTCTTGATGGTTGGACAGCTCTACTAATAAAAGCCAGCATGCATTTGCTTCAGCTCCTCTGCTCCTTTTCTTCCCTCTGCCCCTGGAGCGCACACACATTCAGACGCTGCCAGTGCCCCTTGTGTGTGAGACTGTGTGTGTATATTAGTGTGTTATGTGACCATGTGCGGGCGCATGGCCCCTAGTCTTGTGGTCTGTTTACTAGGGTCTTCATTTTATAGAGTCATTGTGGCCTTTATGGTCTAGGGTGTTATGGTAAAGGGTCTTTATGGTATATGGTATAGGGTCTTTATGGTCTAGGATCTTTGTGGTCTAGGATCTTTATGGTATAGGGTCTTTATGGTATAGGGTCTTTATGGTGTAGGATCTTTATGGTCTATGGTCTTTGGTCTAGGATCTTTGGTATAGGGTTGGTATAGGGTCTAGGTTCTTTAGGGTCTTTATGGTCTAGGGTCTTTATGGTCCTTAGGGTATAGGGTCTTTGGTATAGGGTCTGTATGGTCTAAGGTCTTTATGGTCTAGGGTCTTTACGTTCTAGGGTTTTTATGGGATAAGGTCTTTATGGTCCTTAGGGTATGCGGTCTTTGGTATAGGGTCTTTATGGTCTTTATGGTCTAGCATCTTTGTAGTCTTTGTGGTATAGGGTCTTTTGGTCTAGGCTCTTTGGGGTCTAGGGTCTTTAAGGTCTTTATGGTATAGGGCCTTTATGTTCCTTAGGATATAGGGTCTTTAGGTTATTGGGTCTTTATGGTATAGGATATTTGTTCCTTAGGATATAGGGTCTTTAGTGTATTGGGTCTTTATGGTCTTGGGTCTTCATGGTATAGGGTCTTTAGTATGGGGTCTTTATGTTCCTTGGGATATGGGGTCTTTAAGGTATAGGGTCTTTGTGGTATAGGGTCTAGGGACTAGGGTCTTTATGGTTTAGGGTCTAGGTTCTTTAGGGTCTTTATGGTCTAGGGTATTTATGGTCCTTAGGGTATAGGGTCTTTGTTATAGGGTCTTTGGTATAGGGTCTGTATGGTCTAAGGCCTTTATGGTCTAGGGTCTTTACGTTCTAGGGTCTTTATGGGTTAAGGTCTTTATGGTCCTTAGGGTATGCAGTCTTTGGTATAGGGTCTTTATGGTCTTTATGGTCTAGCATCTTTGTGGTCTTTATGGTCTAGGCTCTTTATGGTCTAGGCTCTTTATGGTCTAGGGTCTTTATGGTCTAGGGTCTTTAGGGTCTAGGGTCTTTATGGTCTTTATGGTATATAGTCTTTATGTTCCTTAGGATATAGGGTCTTTAGGTTATTGGGTCTTTATGGTGTAGAATCTTTGTTCCTTAGGATATAGGGTCTTTATGGTCTAGGGTCTTTATGGTCTAGGCTCTTTGGGGTCTAGGGTCTTTATGGTATAGGGCCTTTATGTTCCTTAGGATATAGGGTCTTTAGGTTATTGGGTCTTTATGGTATAGAATCTTTGTTCCTTAGGATATAGGGTCTTTAGTGTATTGGGTCTTTATGGTCTTTAGGGTCTTGGGTCTTTATGGTATAGGGTCTTTGGTATGGGGTCTTTATGTTCCTTAGGATATAGGGTCTTTATGGTATAGGGTCTTTCTGGTCCTTAGGGTATAGGGTCTTTGGTATAGGGTCTTTGGTCTATGGTCTTTATGGTCTATGGTCTTTATGGTCTAGGGTCTTTATGATCTAGGGTCTTAATGGTCTAGAGTCTTAATGGTCTAGGGTCTTTATGGTTTTTATGGTATAGGGTCTTTATGGTATAGGGTCTTTAGCTTCTAGGGTCTTTATGGTCTAGGGTCTTTATGGTCTAGGGTCTTTAGGGTTTTTATGGTATAGGGTCTTTGGTCTATGGTCTAGGGTCTTAATGGTCTAGGGTCTTTATGGTCTTTAGGGTATAGGGTCTTTAGGGTCTTTAGGGTATAGGGTCTTTATGGTCTTTATGGTATAGGGTCTTTATGGTCTAGGGTCTATAGCGTCTTTATGGTGTTTAGGGTCTTTAGGTTCTAGGGTCTTTATGGTCTTTAGGGTATAGGGTTTTTATGGTCTTTAGGGTAGAGGGTCTTTACAGTATAGGGTCTTTACAGTATAGGGTCTTCATGGTCTAGGGTCTTATGGTCTAGGGTCTTTAGGGTCTTTATGGTTTAGGGTCTAGGGTCTTATGGTCTAGGGTCTTTAGGGTCTATATGGTTAAGGGGCTTTATGGTCTTTAGAGTCTTTAGGGTCTTTAGGGTCTTTATGGTCTTTAGGGTCTTTAGGGTCTTTATGGTCTTTAGGGTCTTTAAGGTTCTTTGGGGTCTTTATGGTTTAGGGTCTTTAAGGTCTAGGTTCTTTAGGGTCTTGATGGTCTAGGGTCTTTAGGGTTCTAGGGTCTTTAAGGTCTAGTGTATTTAGGGTCTAGGGTATTTAGGGTCTAGGGTATTTAGGGTCTAGGGTTTTTGTCTTTATGGTCTAGGGTATTTAGGGTCTAGGGTATTTAGGGTCTTTGTCTTTATGGTCTAGGGTATTTAGGGTCTAGGGTATTTAGGGTCTAGGGTCTTTGTCTTTATGGTCTAGGGTACTTAGGGTCTAGGGTGTTTAGGGTCTTTGTCTTTAACGTCTAGGGTATTTAGGGTCTAGGGTATTTAGGGTCTAGGGTATTTAGGGTCTAGGGTCTTTGTCTTTAAGGTCTAGGGTATTTAGGGTCTAGGGTCTTTGTCTTTATGGTCTAAGTTGGATATAATATCTCTGCTGTAAATGTCCTAAACAGTGATAAGCTGAGGACTGAGAACGATTGAGCGATAGAACTCTATGTGGGTGAATATTGTCTTTAAGGAGTGGTTGTCTAAATTACAGTGTGTTAAGGCTGGCAGGTGCTGGAGTGTGTGCCAGGACAGATAAAAGTAATTGAATTACAAATGACGCTACGCACGCCTCGGAAAGCCACACGCATAGCGCCCAGGGCAATGGAAACGAGAGGAGAACACTTGGGGTACAAATTACAGGTTCAGTACGCCTTAGTTTGACTGACTGACTGACTGTGTGTGTGCATTTCTGACTGACATAAAGTATGTACTCACACACATTCACAGACTGTGTGTGTGTGTGTGTGTGTGTGTGTGTGTGTGTGTGTGTGTGTGTGTGTGTGTGTGTGTGTGTAGGCCTATGTGTGAGAGATATGGACAGCGGAGTGAAAGGCCTAGCACAGACGCCATGGGGCGAGAACGCACCAAGATATTTTTTACAAGGTATCATGTGTTACTCGGTGGCGGTCATGGCTGTAGATTGTTTATGACAGCCTGGGTCTGGCGAACCTTGTTCTCAGGGTCTCTGTCTCTCTGGGTTTCCTGAGAATACGCCTGCACATGCTCCACATTCTGGCGGTGTAGCGTTTCACGCTACCGTTCCTAGGACACAGGCACTTTAGCCGAGAGCTTGCTGATAGAGCTGCTACCTCTCTGTCTGGAATCTACAACCGTAGCGTGAAAGAGCAGTGGACATTTTCATAAATGTGTGTTTTAGTGCACACATGGAATCCAGAGTACATTGAGATGTAAAGTGTAATTAATACTGCCTGCAGTTCCTTAGTCTATATCAGTTGATGGCATTAATCAAGTTGTATGGTGCAACTGCAGTACCCTAGTTTGTAGTACACTAGTTTGTAGTACCCTAGTTTTAGGTCCGCCAGTACCAGAAGACAGTGTTTCCCAACCCTGGTCCTCCAGTACCCCCAACAGCCCAACCCTGGTCCTCCAGTACCCCCAACAGTACGTATTTCCATTGTAACCCTAGACAAACACACCTGATTCAACTCATAAGATGTGTTTGTCAAGGGCTACAACTGAACTGTGTTCTGTTGGGGGTACTGGAGGACCAGGTTTGGGCTGTTGGGGGTACTGGAGGATCAGGGTTGGGCTGTTGGGGGTACTGTAGGGCCAGGGTTGGGCTGTTGGGGGTACAGGATGACCATGGTTGGGCTGTTGGGGGTACAGGATGACCAGGGTTGGGCTGTTGGGGGTACTGGAGGACCAGGGTTGGGCTGTTGGGGGTACAGGATGACCAAGGTTGGGTTGTTGGGGGTACAGGATGACCAGGGTTGGGTTGTTGGGGGTACAGGATGACCAGGGTTGGGTTGTTGTGGGTACAGGATGACCAGGGTTGGGTTGTTGGGGGTACAGGATGACCAGGGTTGGGCTGTTGGGGGTACTGGAGGATCAGGGTTGGGCTGTTGGGGGTACAGGATGACCAGGGTTGGGCTGTTGGGGGTACTGGAGGACCAGGGTTGGGCTGTTGGGGGTACAGGAGGACCAGGGTTGGGCTGTTGGGGGTACAGGATGACCAGGGTTGGGTTGTTGGGGGTACAGGATGACCAGGGTTGGGAAACACTGCCCTAAGGCATTGCACAGGAGGCATTGGGATGTAGGTTTTGGTTTTGCTACTCTGTTGATTGACACATGGATTTGGTCTGGATTTCCAGCTTGGTCCAAAGTTACTCTGTAGAGAGAATTGGGTTGCGTCCCAAATGGCACCCATGTAGTGCACTACTTTTGACCAGGTACCATAAGGAATAGGGTGCCGTTTGGGAAGCACACTTGTTGTATCGAACATAGCACTCTGAAACGTCTTATGTTAATCCTGGTGTTTGGATTACACTTGAGATCGGCCCTAACTCCATTCTTGTGGTTGCTGTGGTGTAGCAATTTGTCACACACACGCACGCAGTCCACAAAGTCCACAAACAAGACCCAAATTGCTCTATGCCATGTCAAAACAATTGTCCTGCCCTTTTAAACAAATCTGTAGAACAAGTGGCTCTGTTCTGGAGGAGGAGCATTAATCATTCGAGAAAGACTGTTCACGTCCCAAATGGCACCCTATTCCCTGTATAGTGCTCTACTTTTGACCAAATAGGGAATAGGGTGCCATTATTATTTGGTCATTATAGACTTAGTTTTGTTAACTAGATCAGCAGTTTGTTTTCTTACGCCAGTGTCAATGAATAACCGGCTCTAAATAGCAAGCATGACTATCCTCACTGACTACACCTCTGAAAAACACACACACACACACACACACACACACACACACACACACACACACACACACAGATGAATGACTCAACACCAGGGCCGATCCTTAGTCCAACAACTTGTTCCTTATAGCTTCTCTTTCTTTCTCTCCTTCTCAGAAAGAAGGCCCCATGTTCATGAAAGAGTGATTTTAGTCTTAAATCTGTGCCACACTTCTCGTGTCAGTGATCAGTGCAGAAACATGCATTCTGGGATTACTGAAGTGGGTAAACTACAGAGGTTTTTATAAAAATACTAAAATGCTAATGACTCACTTTGGTCTCTCTGTCTGTCTCTCTGTGTGCTTGTGTGCCTCTCTCTGTCTCTGTCTCTCTCTCTGTGTGTGTGTGTGCCCCTCTCTCTATCTGTCTGTGTGTGTGTGCCTCTCTCTCTGTCTCTGTCTCTCTGTGTGTGTGTGTGCCCCTCTCTCTGTCTCTGTCTCTGTGTGTGTGTGTGCCTCTCTCTGTCTCTGTCTCTCTGTGTGTGTGTGTGCCTCTCTCTTTGTCTCTCTGTGTGTGTGTGTGTGTGTGCCTCTCTCTCTGTCTCTCTGTGTGTGTGTGTGTGCCTCTCTCTCTGTCTCTGTGTGTGTGTGTGTGCCTCTCTCTCTGTGTCTGTCTCTCTCTGTCTCTGTCTCTCTGTGTGTGTGTGTGCCTCTCTCTCTGTCTCCGTCTCTCTCTGTTTCTGTCTCTGTCTCTCTGTCTCTGTGTGTGTGTGTGTGCCTCTCTCTCTGTGTCTGTCTCTGTCTCTCTCTGTCTCTGTCTCTCTGTGTGTGTGTGTGCCTCTCTCTCTGTCTCCGTCTCTCTCTGTTTCTGTCTCTGTCTCTCTGTCTCTGTGTGTGTGTGTGTGTGCCTCTCTCTCTGTGTCTGTCTCTGTCTCTCTCTGTCTCTCTGTGTGTGTGTGCCTCTCTCTCTGTCTCCGTCTCTCTCTGTTTCTGTCTCTGTCTCTCTGTGTGTGTGTGTGCCTCTCTCTCTCTCTGTCTCTGTCTCTCTCTGTCTCTGTCTCTCTGTGTGTGTGTGTGCCTCTCTCTCTCTGTCTCTCTCTCTCTCTCTCTCTGTCTCTCTCTCGCTCTCTGTCTCTCTCTGTTTCTGTCACTGTCTCTCTCTGTGTGTGTGTGTGCCTCTCTCTCTCTCTGCCTCTGCCTCTGTCTCTGTCTCTGTCTCTGTCTCTGTCTCTGTCTCTGTCTCTGTCTCTCTCTCTCTCTCTCTCTCTCTCTCTCTCTCTCTCTCTCTCTCTTTGTCTCTGTCTCTGTCTCTCTCTCTTTGTCTCTGTCTCTGTCTCTCTCTCTCTCTCTCTCTCTCTGTCTCTGTCTCTGTCTCTGTCTCTGTCTCTGTCTCTGTCTCTGTCTCTCTCTCTCTCTCTCTCTCTCTCTCTCTCTCTCTCTCTCTCTCTCTCTTTGTCTCTGTCTCTGTCTCTGTCTCTGTCTCTGTCTCTGTCTCTGTCTCTCTCTCTCTCTCTCTCTCTCTCTCTCTCTCTCTCTCTCTCTCTTTGTCTCTGTCTCTGTCTCTCTCTCTTTGTCTCTGTCTCTGTCTCTCTCTCTCTCTCTCTCTCTCTCTCTCTCTCTGTCTCTCTCTGTGTGTGTGTGCGCCCCCCGCTGTGCCACCATGCTGCTGATTTCATGGGAAAGAAGTATATCTCTTTATTAACAATGACCTCAGTGGAAACCCATTGAAACAATTTGCTCAACTTCTTTTTTGTGGTTTTGGGGAGTCATTTATGCAAGATATATTTGAATTGTGGCACACAGAGAGGAGAAAGCCACCCATCACGAGTGAGTTTGACTGGCAGATTTGGTCCATAGACTGTTTTAAATGGGAGAACCAGGGTTATGTCCTAAATGTTACAATATTTCATATGTAGTGCACTACTTTTGACCAGAGGCCATTATGGTAGTGCACTATATAGGGTGCACTATAGTGCACTGTATGGGGATTAGGATGCCATTTGGTACACACCCCTGTGGTTGTCTAGAAAGGCTATATGGATGAAAATAGATACAGTATATTGTAGAATTATGATCTATACCGTACCAGTCAAAAGTTTGAACCCACCTACTCATTCCAGGGTTATTCTTTATTTTAAAATGTTCTACCTTGTGGAATAATAGTGAAGACATCAAAACTCTGAAATAACACATATGTAATCATGTAGTAACCAAAAAAGTGTTAAACAAATCAAAATATATTTTATATTTGAAATTCTTCAAAGTAGCAATCCTTTGCCTTGATGACAGCTTTGCACACGCTTGGCATTCTCTCAACCAGCTTCACCTGGAATGCTTTTCCAACAGTCTGGAAGGAGTTCTCACATATGCTGTGCACTTGTTGGCTGTTTTTTTTTTTTTTTACCACAGTCATGTAATGAACAAACTGTTGTAGTTGCAGCTGCCTAATCACTCTGCATGTCCATCAAAGACCACATCTCTGTAATTGCTTGTCCTCGATATTTATTCTCCTCTCTCTCTCTCTCTCTTTCTCTCTCTCTCTTTCTCTCTCTCTCTCTGTGTGTTTTTGTACTCCCTCTATTAATGCTCTTATAAAAGAGGTCTCCTGGAACTCTCTCTTTAAACTTTTCAAGAGTATCATCAGGGCCTCCAGATTACTTAGCAGTGCGGGACTAGAATAGACACCAGGGCCTCCTGATGAGACACCAGGGCCTCCTAATAAGATACCAAGGCCTCCTGATGACTCAGCAGTATGGGACTAGTATAGACACCAGGGCCTCCTGATGAGACACCAGGGCCTCCTGATGACTCAGTAGTATGGCAATAGTATAGACACCAAGGCCACCTGATGACTCAGCAGTATGGGACTAGTATAGACACCAGGGCCTCCTGATGACTCAGCAGTATGTGACTAGTATAGACACCAGGGCCTCCTAATGACTCAGCAGAATGGGACTAGTATAGACACCAGGGCCTCCTGATGACTCAGAAGTTTGGGACTAGTATAGACACCAGGGCCTCCTGATGACTCAGCAGTATGTGACTAGTATAGACACCAGGGCCTCCTAATGACTCAGCAGAATGGGACTAGTATAGACACCAGGGCCTCCTGATGACTCAGAAGTTTGGGACTAGTGTAGACACCAGGGCCTCCTGATGACTCAGAAGTTTGGGACTAGTATAGACACCAGGGCCTCCTGATGACTCAGCAGAATGGGACTAGTATAGACACCAGGGCCTCCTGATGACTCAGAAGTTTGGGACTAGTGTAGACACCAGGGCCTCCTGATGACTCAGCAGTTTGGGACTAGTATAGACACCAGGGCCTCCTGATGACTCAGAAGTTTGGGACTAGTGTAGACACCAGGGCCTCCTGATGACTCAGCAGTATGTGACTAGTATAGACACCAGGGCCTCCTGATGACTCAGCAGTATGTGACTAGTATAGACACCAGGGCCTCCTGATGACTCAGCAGTTTGGGACTAGTATAGACACCAGGGCCTCCTGATGACTCAGCAGTTTGGGACTAGTGTAGACACCAGGGCCTCCTGATGACTCAGCAGTTTGGGACTAGTATAGACACCAGGGCCTCCTAATGACTTAGCAGTATGGGAGGTTGTATGTGAAAACTATTTCTAAGAAGCATACTTTCAGTTTTTCCGAACTCATTTCGCTCATCCATAAGAGGGACATACCGGTGCTGGCACATGAGCAGATCAAGAACACAGCTGGAATGCCGATTTTAATCTGTTTACATGTCCTAATAATTCAAAAGATTGCTCTGAAAACCAGGTGTTTTAATCAGCGTATGTTTACTTCAATGTTTGACCTTCCTCCAATTGAAGATAAGCAGAGTAAGGCGTTTACATGACTATTGCCATACTTGACCGACTGCCATAATCAGTTAAATATCATACTATTACTGTCTACTGTTCATTTGCAGAGGGCCCGCATCTGAATGGTTCCACTTGTTACTAAGTTAAGCAGTTTGTTAGCTATAGTTAGGCTTATATGTTAGTTGCATCTTAGCTAGCTTGTTGTCTAGTAAGGAATGGTATTATTAACAGAGACATACTATGTACAGCGCTTTCAGAGGGAGAAAGTGTGTATCTTTCCACCATACACATACACGTTCTCCCTCACGAACACACAGTACACACACAGTACACACACAGTACACACACACACACACACACACACACACACACACACACACACACACACACACGGAGTCAACTCCCAACTTTTCCGAAACAGCCGTCCTCTTGTGTGTTTTAATCATTTCCCTCTCAGCGTTCCCGGCAGAGTTCCCAACGGACCACCTGGTGGCCGGGCTGCTTCAGCCTTTGATGTCTGTGGGAGCTGGATTAATTGAATGATATATTTACATGGACACATAATTAATGATGAGGGTCTAGCAGCCTGGGGATAAGGGCTGTAAGGGCACTACAAAGGGGCTCTCTGAGGGTCTCAGGGAGAAGGGTGTATGGTTTAGGGGTTGAACGCGGGCTACCGGTACGGATTCAGCTTTCACAGAACCAAGGCACTCCTTTAGTTACACAACTAAAGTGTTGGTGTTGTTGCAATCCAGATCTCTGTTGATTTATAGTTATCATAGATCAGTTGTCAGTACTGGGCTTGAATCATATTTGTCCTTACTTTGTGACGGAGCTGTCACTGGAGTGAGTGTGAGAGTGTGGTAACTAAAGAGGCAGCACTCCTTCAGTCCGTGGGCTGGACAGCAGTGTGGGAGAGAGATCCAGGCTTGACCCGTCTTGATGGGCAGCGCGCCCTACCCCTCTACCTCCACTACTCCCTTCTGCCCCGACCTACTCAGGGCACCCTGGGCCCTCCTCACAAAGGTTCTTCTCAGTGTACCAGGCCCCGTGGCATCCGCCCAGCCAAATTCCCCAACAGGATTAGAGCAACATTTGGAACAAACCTCAATATTAAGCTCATGTGGCTCCATAAAAACTCCCCCCCCCCCCCCCCCCCCCCCCTGGAAAACAAGTGGGAGTAATCAAGGCTGGGCTGAAATATGGGAGCGGTATCAGAACCAAATCAGTAGATTCTGTCTCTCCCTCTTCTACACACAGCGATCTCCTCATACATTCTCTCATGATTTATTTGTCATCTCGGCACACACACATATTCCTAATCTCTCTCTCTGTCTCTCTCTCTCTACCTCTGAGATTATCCTTCGTTGCTACACAGTCCATAGCTCTCTCTCTCTCTCAATAGGTGGTCAGGCCCTCACTGAAGTACAGTACACTCAGAAACCATGGCAACAAAGCTAGCTAGCTAGTGCAGGGATGGCTGGCTGTCTGAATGGTCGGCTGAAGGCCTCTAACCACACAGCGTCCTGTGCCCTGACCGTGCACTGACCTGAGTGGTTATGTGGCTTTGATCGCGGCTAGTTTAGACTAACCTCAGCCACCTGGACTGAGATGGGCCTCCTGAGCTACACACACACTCACACACACACAACACACACATGGGTTACTTGGGGGGTGAGAAAAGAAGAATGAGTGTGTGTGTATCTGTGTGTACATGCTTGTGCGTGTGTGTGAAGTCATCCCAAGCCAAGGAGGGAGACGGAAACCTTTACAAGCCCCAGAGGGACAATGGTGGATGGCGGTTAAGGAGCGTTTGGGAAGCCCTCTGATTGGCTGTGCATTCCTTACAGCCACAGGTAACGCACGACCCTCCACACACATACAAACACAGACCGCTAGAGCATCACGTGGCGGATGGATTGCATCTGGCTCAGTCTTCTGTTTGGCAGCACCGTCCTGCGCATTTATTAGTCATTACTGAACAATGGAGGAAATAAAAGGAAGAGGGACAATGGAATGAACATGGAACAAGACACTGATTGATCCTTAAAGAGCCTCCTCTTTCCCCTGAAAGTGAACTGTCCTGATCATCAGAACTCCTTATATTCTTCTGGAACCCTCCATCCATTTTGTTCCGTGTCTTGCTGAAAAATGAAAAGTTATATTGGAGGAGAGGTTCTGTGTGTCAAACCTAAACCAGATGTCACTGGGACCCTGAGGTAAGACCTTCATTCATGATAGGCCTGCTCGTTAGGGACAACCCCCCCCCCCCCCCCTTTCCCTCTCTTTTTGATTCTCACTCTTTCTCCCTCTCTCTCCCACCTCTCTCCCTCTCGCTCTGTCCATCTCCAGGCTAGCCAAGGCAGAGAGGAACAGCGCAGATGAGAGGAGGAAGTAGGGCCTGATGGCATAGTTAGAATGATGCTGCTGGGGTGTGTAATGTATGCTACCATAGCTCTGTCTCACTCCCTATACAGCTGCAAGGCTTTTCTTGTAATTCATGGTTAGTAGTGAAGGGAGAGGTTGTTTTATATCGGGGGTGAAAGAATAAGACATTAGTCATGAGAGTAGAAGATTATCATGCTGTCTACCATTAAGCACCCTAAGCGCGGCACCTTATTCTCATAGGGTTTAGGTCAAAAGTAGTACTCTAGTAAGGGAACAGGGTGCCATTTGGGACGCTGACTCAGTGTTGATGGCCATTAATCTGAAAATTGCACATTTCTTACTCCATCTGGCAGCTGTGTGCGTGTCAGAGGGACTGACTGGAAACTCCATAGTGCCCTTTTTGTTTTGGTCGACTTTGAACCCCCGTCCCCAGGCCCTTTTCTTCTCCTGGACGGCTGGTCCGTCCCCAATATTCTACTACTGCAGCTGAACCCTTGATGAGTACAGTAAAGGAGTAATGAGTAATTTAAAGGCTCATTAGCGGAGCTAATCTTCCAAAACAATTAGGAAGCAGAAACAGTATGACTCTGCAGTCAGGTTGAGTACCACATGGTACACTATTCCATATGGGCCCTGGCCAAAAGTAGTGCACTAAATAGGGAATATAGGGTGCTATTTGGGACATCGCCCCTGGGTCTGGCATAAAAGACCTCTTGTTTCCTACAGACGTATAGAACTATGTTCTAGGGGGATGTTTGTGGGGCGAAGAGAAATGTTTTTGCCCCTCTTACTAAGTTGAGGGTCTTTGGTCTATAGTTTGCTTTGGTTGGGTTCACTTAAGCTTTCTCAAGAGGTCATTCCTTTTAAATGTGTCAGTTTGGTCTGAAGGAAAAAGGTTAAGAAAAACGATGCTGCTCTTAAGAAAGGGAAAAAAAGGAGAGATTCTTGACTTCTGATCAAGAATGCTCATATTTCCTTCACATTTGGAGATTTTCTATCACTTTTCTGAAAGATGCCAAATACCTTCCATATGCAAAGCATTTGAAATGCCAGATAACAGAAGAACACAGTATTCTAGTCAACTATTCCCTCAGGTTGGAACACATCCTGAAGGTTATCATTAAGTGCGTCCCAAATGGAACATAGGGCTCTGGTCAAAAGTGGTACATTACATAGGGAATAGGGTGGCATTTGGGACGTACAGTGCTTTCAGAAAGTATTCATACCCTTCGACTTTTTGCATAATTTGTTGTGGTACAGCCTGAATTCAAAATGTATAAAATATATTTTTTCTCTCACCAGTCTACTCAAATACTACCCGTAGCCTTGTTTTTTTTAGGTTATTGTCCTGCTCATGTATTCAGGTGAATTCATCTCTGTTGGAAAGCAGACTGAACCAAGGTTTCCTCCAGGATTTTGCCTGTGCTTAGCCCCATTCCGCTTATTTCTTTTGTCCTGAAAAACTCACCTGTCCTTAACGATTATAAGCATTTTCATAACATGATGCAGACACCACTCTGCTTGAAAATATGGAGAGGGGTACTCAGTAATGTGTTGTATTAGATTTGGCCCAAACATAACACTTTGTATTCAGGACAAAAAGTTAATTGCAGTATTACTTTAATGCCTTGTTGCAAACAGGTTAGTATTGTAGAGTAACTATAATGCTGTTGATCCATCCTCAGTTTTATCTTATCACAGCCATTAAACTCAAACTCTTTTAAAGTCACTATTGGCCTCATGGTGAAATCCCTGAGTGGTTTCCTGCCTCTCTGGGAACTGAGTTAGGAAGGACGCCTGTATCTTTCTAGTGACTGGGTGTATTGATACACCATCCAAAGTGTAATTAGTAACTTCACCATGTTCGAAGGGACATTCAATGTCAGCTTTTTGTATTTTTACCGTTCTACCAATTGTAACGGTTTTCTTGGTGAGAAGGAGAGTCGGACCAAAATGCAGCGTGTGGTTTACGATCCATGTTTTAATGAACAAACGTAAAACACGAATCAATGCAAACACTACAAAAATAAAGAACGTGATGAACGTAACGAAAACCTAAAACAGCCTATCTAGTGAAAAACACATAGACAGGAACACTAAGGACAATCACCCACGACAAACTCAAAGAATATGGCTGCCTAAATATGGTTCCCAATCAGAGACAACGATAAACACCTGCCTCTGATTGAGAACCACTTCAGACAGCCATAGACTTAGCTAGAACACCCCACTAGCTACAATCCCCATACAAACACACCACATACAAAAACCCATGCCACACCCTGGCCTGACCAAATAAATAAAGATAAACACAAAATACTTTGACCAGGGTGTGACAGAACCCCCCCCCTAAGGTGCGGACTCCCGAACGCACCTCAAAACAATAGGGAGGGTCCGGGTGGGCGTCTGTCCATGGTGGCGGCTCCGGCGCGGGACGTGGACCCCACTCAATCAATGTCTTAGTCCCTTCTCCTCGCGTCCCTGGATAGTCCACCCTCGCCGCCGACCATGGCCTAGTAGTCCTCACCCAGAACCCCACTGGACTGAGGAGCAGATCGGGACTGAGGGGCAGCTCGGGACTGAGGCAGCTCGGGACTGAGGGGAAGCTCAGGAGTGAGAGGAAGCTCAGGAGTGAGAGGAAGCTCAGGAGTGAGAGGAAGCTCAGGCAGGTTGACGAATCTACCATATCCTGGCTGGCTGGCGGTTTCGGCAGATCCTGGCTGACTGGCAGATCCTGGCTGACTGGCAGATCCTGGTCGACTGGCAGATCTGGAAGAGTCTGGTCGACTGGCAGATCTGGAAGAGTCTGGTCGACTGGCAGATCTGGGAGAGTCTGGTCGACTGGCAGATCTGGGAGAGTCTGGTCGACTGGCAGATCTGGGAGAGTCTGGTCGACTGGCAGATCTGGAAGAGTCTGGTCGACTGGCAGATCTGGAAGAGTCTGGTCGACTGGCAGATCTGGAAGAGTCTGGTCGACTGGCAGATCTGGAAGAGTCTGGTCGACTGGCAGATCTGGAAGAGTCTGGTCGACTGGCAGATCTGGGAGAGTCTGGTCGACTGGCAGATCTGGGAGAGTCTGGTCGACTGGCAGCTCTGGCTGCTCCATGCTGACTGGCTGCTCCATGATGACTGGCAGCTCTGGCTGCTCCATGCTAACTGGCTGCTCCATGCTGACTGGCAGCTCTGGCTGCTCCATGCTGACTGGCTGCTCCATGCTGACTGGCAGCTCTGGCTGCTCCATGCTGACTGGCTGCTCCATGCTGACTGGCAGCTCTGGCTGCTCCATGCTGACTGGCTGCTCTGGCTGCTCCATGCTGACTGGCTGCTCCATGCTGACTGGCTGCTCCATGCTGACTGGCGGCCCTGGCTGCTCCATGCTGACTGGCGGCCCTGGCTGCTCCATGCTGACTGGCGGCCCTGGCTGCTCCATGCTAACTGGCGGCCCTGGCTGCTCCATGCTAACTGGCAGCTCTGGCGGCTCCTTGCAGACTGGCAGCTCTGGCGGCATCCTGCAGACAGGCAGCTCTGGCAGCTCCTTGCAGACAGGCAGCTCTGGCAGCTCCTTGCAGACAGGCAGCTCCTTGCAGACTGGCAGCTCCTTGCAGACTGGCAGCTCTATGCTAACTGGCAGCTCTATGCTAACTGGCAGCTCTATGCTAACTGGCAGCTCTATGCTAACTGGCAGCTCTATGCTAACTGGCAGCTCTATGCTAACTGGCAGCTCTATGCTAACTGGCAGCTCTATGCTAACTGGCAGCTCTATGCTAACTGGCAGCTCTTTGCAAACTGGCAGCTCTTTGCAAACTGGCAGTTCTGAACAGGCGGGAGACTCCGGCAGCGCTGTAGAGAAGGAAGGCTCTAACAGCGCTAAACAGGCGGGAGACTCCGACAGCGCTGGAGAGGAGGAGGGCTCCGACAGCGCTGGAGAGGCGAGGCGCACTGTAGGCCTGATGCGTGGTGCTGGCACTGGTGGTACTGGGCCGAGGACACGCACAGGAAGCCTGGTGCGGGGAGTTGCTACCGGAGGGCTGGGGTGTGGAGGTGGCACAGGATGGGTTAGACCGTGAAGGCGTACTGGAGATCTTGAGAGCGGTGCTGGCACAGGACGTGCAAGGCTAGGGAGGTGCACAGGAGGCCTGGTACGTGAGACTGGCACCATCTTCACCAGCCGACTAACACGCACCTCAGGACGAGTATGGAGCGCTGACCCAGGTGCCATCAAATCCCCGACACGCTCCGTCGGGCGAATTCCATGTTTAAAACACCAACACAGCAACTCCCTCATTTCTCTCTCCTCCAATTTCCCCATTAACTCCTTCACAGTCTCTGTTTCGCTCACCTCCAACACCGGCTCTGGTTCTGGTCTCCTCCTTGGCTCCTCACGATAAACAGGGAGAGTTGGCTCAGGTCTGGCTCCTGACTCTGCCACACTCTCCCTGAGCCCCCCCCCAAGAAATTTTTGGGGCTGACTATGGGGCCTCCGTCCGCGCCGCCTTGCTTGCTTCGCAAACTCCATTCTCCTATATCCTTCCGCGCACTGCTCCATCGAATCCCAGGCGGGCTCCGGCACTCTCCCTGGGTCGACCGCCCACCTGTCTATCTCCTCCCAAGAAGTATAGTCCATATTGTACTCCACTTTGGGCTGTTCTTGCCTGTTGACACGCTGCTTGGTCCCTTTGTGGTGGGTGATTCTGTAACGGTTTTCTTGGTGAGAAGGAGAGTCGGACCAAAATGCAGCGTGTGGTTTACGATCCATGTTTTAATGAACAAACGTAAAACACGAATCAATGCAAACACTACAAAAATAAAGAACGTGATGAACGTAACGAAAACCTAAAACAGCCTATCTAGTGAAAAACACATAGACAGGAACACTAAGGACAATCACCCACGACAAACTCAAAGAATATGGCTGCCTAAATATGGTTCCCAATCAGAGACAACGATAAACACCTGCCTCTGATTGAGAACCACTTCAGACAGCCATAGACTTAGCTAGAACACCCCACTAGCTACAATCCCCATACAAACACACCACATACAAAAACCCATGCCACACCCTGGCCTGACCAAATAAATAAAGATAAACACAAAATACTTTGACCAGGGTGTGACACCAATAGGTGTCCTTCTTACATGCTGACCACACCGCTTGCGTCGCTTGTGCGAATGTTGCAAAATAACTGTACACATGCATGTTATTCAATCATTGGACCCACACTGCTCGCGCGCGTCAGCGACCGTCTGTGTAGCCAGGCGCTAAAATAGAAATCGGTCCAATTTTTGATGCGCTGCAAGTCCGGTCACTCCAGTCTCCTCATTGGTTTTTAGGAGCATATACCCACGTGGGTGATTGAAAGATGAACTGGGGTCCACACTCCAGTCGGTTGTAGTAATGCTGTAAAGTTGGTTGCCAACCTCCATAAAAAGTCCAAAGAAGAAAAAGAAGCCTGAAGAAAGGAGGAGAGATGATGAGAAATGAACTTGGTTTACCTTTTTATCTATGGATTAATTGTCAGAGTAGAGGACCTTGTGCATTTCAGGTAAAATAACAACCCAATGTTTGCATCCCAGGACAAATGAGCTAGCAACAGCAAGCTAATGTCCCCAAATGAATATAATTGGATCAGGGTTTGTTTTGATATTTCAACCTGCGTGTTCTGATTTGTTTCTGGTGTGGGCGAACAAAATCAACGTGCACGCGCGTCCGGTTTGGTCAGCATGTTAGAGAGACATTGGAAAACCTTCCTGGTCTTTGTGGTTGAATCTGTTTGAAATTCACTGCTCAACTGGGGGACCTTACAGATACTTGTATGTGTGGGGTACAGAGATGAGGTAGTCATTCAAAACGCATGTTAAGCCTTGTTATTGCATAAAGAGTGAGTCCATCTGACTTATTATGGGACTTGTTGAGCACACTCCTGAACTTATGTATGCTTGCCGTAACAAAGGGGTTGAATAATTGACTCAAGACATTTCAGCTTTTCATTATTAATGAATTCATTAACATTTCTAAACATAGGCCAGTGACGACAAAAATCACAATGTAATCCATTTTAAATTCAGGCTGTAACACAACAAAATGTGGAAAAAGTCAAGGGGTGGGAATACTTTCTGAAGGTAGTGTAGTCAATTATCTCTGCTATGAGATAAGCCTCCATTGTTCCTGGGTCTACAGCAAGGCTACCCCTGCTCTCTCTTTCTCTCATCTCCCATGGTGTCATAGGAATGTGAGGACATCGCTACTGTCAGGGGCTGGAATCTGGTTGTCAGAGGTTAAAGTTCAAGGTGTGTGTGTTTAGGGGTCTCGTAGATGAGTGGGCAACATTGCTGGAACTTCACACTTGAATATTAGAAATGGCTGAGTGCGTAACGTATTTTTCCATTTCCTGTTTCCCAATGAGAACCGAAGTTGACCTTTGTTCTCTGAAGGTAAAAAGTCAGTAGAAAAGTGAACCAAATCAGGTCAAATTAACAGTGAATCATGTTCAATTGAGTTAAAGGGAGAGGAAGGTGACAGATGGAACCCTCCTGTCTGTCCCAAACGGCCCCCTATTCTCTATATACTGCACTACATTTGATCACAGCCCTATGGGTCCTGGTCAAAAGTAGTGCCTTTTATAGGGAATAGGGTGCCATTTGGGACACTGGCTTTGGAGACAGCTGCCTCAGCACAGTGTCAATGTGCTCCCCCGTCCCATGATCAAGTTTTATAGCATTGTATTAGTGCGGTAATTCCAGTTGTAAGGAGAATGTGGCGATTCGGGGCTGTTAGCGTGGCATGTCACACAATGACACTCTTTATCTGCCTCTCAGCTTCTTCATTCCTCAAGAAGTCCCATGAAAAGACCATTGCTACGGATCATTGGCGTGGCTAATTGATGATGCTTCCCAAATGGCACCCTGGTCTTTATATAGCACACCTCTTTTGACCAGAGCCCTCTGGGGCAGCTTATGGTTAAAAGTAGTGCACTACATGGGGAATAGGGTGCCATTTGATTTGGGATGCGGTGTGAATGTGGGTTGAGTGCGAGCATTAGACGGACCCTTTTGAGTATAGCCTCTTGTTGGGTTGTTTAGAGTCTTCCAGTGACAGTGTAAGGAGTTAAGTGGGCTTCATCATGCGTGTGTGAGTAGGGTGTTTTTTTCCCCTGGTAATCTAGTGTTTCTAACATCAAATCAAATTGTGCCGAATACAACAAGTGTAGACCTTACAGTGAAATGCTTACTTACAGGCCCTTAACCAACAATGCAGTTTTAAGAAGAAAAAAACAAGTGTTAAGAAAGTATTTACTAAATTAACTGACTGTAAACAATAAATAAATACAAAGAAAAAAGAAAAAAAGAAAAATAAGAAATAGCATCTGGCGTGTCTTGTGTATGTACACGTCTGTGTTTTCGCCTACGTGTGTGTGTGTGTGTGTCCCCTGCCAATCCCTGCCTGAGGGCTGAGGTTCTAAACAGTGCCAGTGTTTGTACAGGGCTGTGAGGATGTCTGGACAGGCTGTCCCGGACAATGCCTGTCCAAAATACTCTCCAAAAAACCTCTTACTGCTCCATCTGAGATTTACGTCCCAAATGGCACCTTATTCCCTGCATAGTGCACTATGGGCCCTGGTCAAAAGTAGTGCACGTTATAGAGAATAGGGTGCCATTTGGGATGCATGCTAAGAGCTGCTTATTACCGTTACACATCTCTATGGGGAGACAAGCAGATGGAAAACCAATGACCAACACAGTTATGCAGATACAGGTTACATCCCAAATGGCATCCTAATCGCTATTTTGGCACTACTTTTGACAAGGGCACTGGTCAAAAGTTGTGCACTATGTAGGGAATAGGGCATGGTTAACAAAGATTATGTTTAGAGGGAACCAAAAACAGAGATTTAGGCTAACATGATTTGGTGACCATCTGTTCTGACAGACAGATCTGTGAATGCTTCAGTATATCTGTGATGTCTGCTTCGGGCCGACAGACGCTAGCTAGCTATGACGAAACACAGTGGTCAGATAGGGTAGGTTTTCAACTTTGACAATCTCTCTTATTGCTGATTAGGAAGGAAAGAAGATGCGTTGGATGTGGAATGGTGGAGAAGGTAGACATTGATGGGTTGACTACAGAAAGAGTGGGTAAACTACTGTAAAATCCAATCCCAGAAGTAATACAGCCCTCAGCTTGGCCTGAGGGTATGAGTAAGGAAGGTGGACCATGACAACCAGGACATTGTAATAGCAGCTCCATCATCTCCCAGTGACAGGAGACCTTCTGGACAGCCATCTTGCTGAGTGGCACCATACTGATCTTCATTCTGACCTAATGAGCTGGAACAAAATAGTGGCTCTACCACACCTGAGCCTGGCCCTCCCTCATGGAGAGACCCTCCTTTCTGGGCCAAAACCCCAGTGGGTGTCACTGCCTTTGTCCCTCCCTCTGTGCCTCTCAACTTTAGCAAACATGCCCAGAGCCAGTTCCCAACATAGCACTAGGGCTTTCTCCAAGGAGTAAAGAGGCTGAATTAAAGGCTGCATACCAATATATTTTTGTGTTTTCCTTCATGATCAGCATTAAGGGAGCATATAGGATAGTTTTTCAACTTTAACTTACTCACCATTCAACATACAGTTTACTCTTAACCAAACAGTAAGTTATGTCTCCAGTTTAAAACCGGTCTATTAAGTCATATTAACGTACAATACAATGTATTTAAAACATTTCTCTTTGCATTGTTGGGAAAGGCCCGTAAGTAAGCTTTTCACTGTTAGTCCACACTTGTTGTTTTACGAAGCATGTGACAAACAACATTTGATTTGGGAAACTTGTTAAGCAATGTTATCAAGAGTGGAATAAAACTATTTACCCAGTCAATACCAGATGGAAAGTTCTATCAACACCAGCGGACCATAAATCACCGTCTTTCCAAAGCTTCAGAGACTCCTTGGCGTCTTTCTGATCGTGGTAAATGTAGAAAAGGCAATAAGCCAGTGGTTATTTATACTGTGGTTATAATCGACAGTGACATCACGAATGGCACCATATTCCCTGTACACCTCCCCCCCACTACCTCCCCACCCACCCCTGTCACGCTTGACGGGCTTGGGATGTCTGTTGACTGACAGGTGGGAGGAAGGGCTGTGATTGGTTCAGGCTGGGGCCTGCGGGAAGGCATTGGAGCGTGGAGAGAGAGAGAGAGAGAGAGAGAGAGAGAGAGAGAGAGAGAGAGAGAGAGAGAGAGAGAGAGATGGTTGATGTGTGATAGTTGATCAACACAGGGAGAGAAGCAGATTCAGGCCTCTAAACTGGATGTGTTTTCTCGTGAAAGGATATGAAGGGATTAAGAACAAGATGACATTATAATACTGATGATGTCAACTCAGGTGAGCTCGCTCTCTAGTTCTCTCTCTAATAGTTGCCTTAAGATCGGTCAGTGTCTGTTGTCTGTCGTTTGTGTTCTTGTCCAGGTTCAGGCTTGGTTGAGGACTCTGGGGCTGATCTTCTTTTAAGGGTTGAGTATTTCACTGAACACACAGCACATGCTGGAACTGTTATAGGCTGTCCCAAATGGTACCTCATTCCCTTTATATTGCACTACTTTTGACCAGGGCTCATAGGGCTCTAGTCAAAAGTAGTGCACTATATAGGGAGTGCCATTCGGGACTCATTCATAGTAAAGTTTTTCAACGTTTGGAGTGGCTAACTCAGGATGGTCTTCTGGTCTGTTTGTTGAACAATACAGTGCATTTTGAAATTATTCAGATCCATTGCCTGTAACATATTTTGTTACCTCACTATTTTATGCCTTACTCTAAAATATATATTTCATTTATTTAAAAAAATATATATTTTTACATTTTACCCCCAATTTCGGACCTCCCGGTCGCGGCCGGCTGCGAAAGAGCCTGGGCACGAACCCAGAGTCTCTGGTGGCACAGCTAGCAGTGCGATGCAGTGTCCTAGACCATTTTTGCAAATGTATTACACATTTAAATCTGAAATATCATGTTTACATAAGTATTCAGACCCTGTACTCAGTACTTTGTTGAAGCACCTTTGGCAGCGATTGCAGCCTTGAGTCTTCTTGGCTATGGCGCTACAAAATTGGCACACCTGTATTTGGGGAGTTTCTCCCATTCTTCTCTTCAGATCCTCTCAAGCTCTGTCAGGTTGGAAGGGGAGCGTCGCTGCACAGCTATTTTCAGGTCTCTCTAGAGACGTTTGATAGGATTCAAGTCTGGGCTCTGGCTTTCAGAGACTTGTCCTGAAGTCACTCCTGCATTGTCTTGGCTGTATGCTAAGGGTTGTTGTCTGTTGGAAGGTGAACCTTCGCCCCAGTCTGAGGTCCTGAGCGCTCTGGAGCAGGATTTCATCAAGGATCTCACTGTACTTTGTTCCCTTGATCTTTCCCTCGATCCTGACTAGTCTCCCAGTCCCTGCAGCTGAAAAACATCCCCAGAGCATGATGCTGCCCACCATGCTTGACCGTAGGGATGGTGCCAGGTTTCCTCCAGACTTGACACTTGGCATTCAGGCCAAAGAGTTCAATCTTGGTTTCATCAGACCAGAGAATCTTGTTTCTCATGGTCTGAGAGTCCTTTAGGGAAGTCATGTGCCTTTTACTGAGGAGTGGCTTCCATTTGGCCACTCTACTATAAAGGCCTGATTGGTGGAGTGCTGCAGAGATGGTTGTCCTTCTGGGAGGTTCTCCCACGATTGCTCAGTATGATCGGGCGTTTGGCCAAACCTTTTCCATTTAAGAATGATGGAGGCCACTGTATTCTTGCGGACCTTCAATGCTGCAGAAATGTTTTGTACCTCGACACAATCCAGTCTCGGAGCTCTATGGACAATACCTTCAACCTTATGGCTTGATTTTTGCTCTGACATGCACTGTCAACGTTGGGTCTTTATATAGACAGGTGTGGAAAGGGGTCTGAATACTTTCCGAATGCACTGTAGTCTGCACATCAAAATGGCTCCCTTTTCCCCTACTACTTCCCATAGGGCTCTGGTCAAAAGGAGAGTGCAGTACGTAGGGAGTAGGGTGCCCTTTGGGACACAGACATAGTGGAGTTGGGGTATGATTTGTGAGCAGATGGATGTAACTTCTGGGAAGTAAATATGGTTAAATGTAGCAGGGAATCTGGGACGGTTGTTGACTGTATTCTGGAAAGAGAACAGACTGGTTTACTACCATTTTGATAAGGCAGTAGTAAACCACTTTATCCTCACTCACTCTTATTCTTTCTATCCACACTGAGTGTACAAAACATCAGGAACACCTGCTCTTTCCGAGACAGGCTGACCAGGTGAATCCAAGTGAAAGCTATGATCCCTTATTGACGTCACTTGTGAAATCCACTTCAATCAGTGTAGATGAAGGGTAGGAGACATGGGCCAGCATCCCTGTGGGTGGTACGCTTTCAACACCTTGAAGTGTCCATGCCCTGATGAATTGAGGCTGTTCTGAGGGCAAAAGCAGTATGCAATATTAGTAAGGTGTTCCTAATGTTTGGGCACTCAGTATACGTTACTGTCTCACTTTCACTCTCATTGTTGCTCTCTCTCTCTCGCTCTCTCTCTCTCTCTCTCTCTCTCTCGTTGTCTCTCTTTAATTACATGTTGTCAACAGTGTGTCAGTAAATACTGCATCTCGACTAACTCCTCCTCCTTTCTCTCTCTCTCTCGCTCTCTCGCTCTCTCTCTCTGTCCGTGTCTCTCTGTTCGTGTCTCTCTCTCTGTGTCTCTCTTTCTCTTGTCTTTCTCTCCGTGTCTCTCTCTCCGTGTCTCTCTTTCTCTTGTCTCTCTCTTGGTCTCTCTCTCGGTCTCTCTCTCGGTCTCTCTCTCGGTCTCGGTCTCGGTCTCTCTCTCTCTCTCTCTCTCTCTCTCTCTCTCTCTCTCTCTATTTGTGTCTCTGCCTCTCTGTCTCTCTCTCTCTGTGTGTGTCTGTCTCCCTCTCTCCTCAGAAGTGAGAGCTCCAGTGGGTTTCCTCCCTCCGCCATGCTGCTGGTGTGTGTGTCCTGGCTGGGCCTGCTGTCCCTGGGTTGGAACCAGGGCTGTTCAGCATTCAGCACCACCAGAGCCCAGGGAGGCCTGAGGGGACGCATCCAGAGGGACCGCAGGAACATTAGGCCCAACATCATCCTCATCATAACCGATGATCAGGACACGGAGCTTGGTAAGACTGTCATGCTGATCCCCTGGAGGTCTGCTGTATTTTGTAAGAGCCGCCATAGCTGTATGAATCTGGGTTGTATTCATTAGTGCACACTGTAGCAAAACGTTTTGTAACAGAACATGAGAACAAGCATTTTTACTGGACAAATTCAGGTAGGACCCTCACTCTTTCTGCCCGTTTCCTTTCATTTGGTTCCTAGTGTACATCTCTCGGTCTGTTCTACGGAAGTCTGGGACTATAGTGGTGGTCTTGTATTGGTCACTACCACTATAAGGTGCTCTGTGGATCAGTGTTGTGATCTACAGGGTGCATGTTTGGCCCTGCTATCTACTGTTCTGGGACTGAGAGCATCCTCACCTCTCTCTCGCTCTTTCTGTCTCCCAGACATAAGCGCAAGCAGACAGAGGGGCCATCTGGCCTTGTGGAGCGGTGGACAGTGTTTGTGTAATGGATTATGGTTACTTATTACTCTGACAGAATAGGATGGGATGCGAAAAGCTCCAATCCTAGTTTGACAGCAGTGTTTCCCCACAGGGAAATGCAATGTTACAATCCTCCTCCTCTGACAAAAATCCATCTCCCACACTGTCCGTCACTACAGAGCAGCAGGTTAAGAAGTCATGAAGGAAGATCTACAAACGGAACCATGTAAAAGCCAGGCGGTCCAGAACAGTCTGAACTGTGTCAATTGTAGTTTAGTTACATGGGTCACTGTTAAGTCTATAAGACCGCAGTCTGTGATGATTGGCGTCAGCGACACACGGAAATGTTTCTGGATAACTGTTCAACTTGCTGTTCGTCTTTTAACGTCTTTCTTTCCTCATTTCTCCCTTCTCCTCATTCCTCCTCCCCGCTAGGCTCTCTTCAGGTGATGAATAAGACTCGTAAGATAATGGAAGATGGAGGCACCTCGTTCACCAATGCCTTTGTGAGCACGCCCATGTGCTGTCCGTCGCGCTCGTCCATGCTGACTGGGAAGTACGTTCACAACCACAACACCTACACCAACAACGAGAACTGTTCTTCGCCATCCTGGCAGGCCCAGCATGAACCACGCTCCTTCGCCGTCTACCTCAACAATACAGGATACAGGACAGGTAAGGTGGCACACACACTCCCTGCCAGAGTTCTGTCAGTCACCAGCTCCCCAAATGCCTGTTGACAATCACTCCTGTTTTTAGTCAAACACACATTTTTTACAGGAACCAACCCTCCGTTCGCCTGTCTCCCCCCCATATATCTGTCTCCCTCCCCCTCTATCTGCCTGTCTCCCTCCCTCTCTATCTGCCTGTTTCCCTCCCTCTCTATCTGCCTGTCTCCCTCCCCCTCTATCTGCCTGTCTCCCTCCCTCTCTATCTGCCTGTCTCCCTCCCCCTCTATCTGCCTGTCTCCCCCCCCATATATCTGTCTCCCTCCCCCTCTATCTGCCTGTCTCCCTCCCTCTCTATCTGCCTGTCTCCCTCCCTCTCTATCTGCCTGTCTCCCTCCCTCTCTATCTGCCTGTCTCCCTCCCTCTCTATCTGCCTGTCTCCCTCCCTCTCTATCTGCCTGTCTCCCTCCCCATATATCTGCCTGTCTCCCTCCCTCTCTATCTGCCTGTCTCCCTCCCCATATATCTGCCTGTCTCCCTCCCCATATATCTGCCTGTCTCCCTCCCCATATATCTGCCTGTCTCCCTCCCCATATATCTGCCTGTCTCCCTCCCTCTCTATCTGCCTGTCTCCCTCCCCATATATCTGCCTGTCTCCCTCCCTCTCTATCTGCCTGTCTCCCTCCCCATATATCTGCCTGTCTCCCTCCCTCTCTATCTTCCTGTCTCCCTCCCTCTCTATCTGCCTGTCTCCCTCCCTCTCTATCTGCCTGTCTCCCTCCCCATATATCTGCCTGTCTCCCTCCCTCTCTATCTGCCTGTCTCCCTCCCCATATATCTGCCTGTCTCCCCCCCATATATCTGTCTCCCTCCCCCTCTATCTGCCTGTCTCCCTCCCTCTCTATCTGCCTGTCTCCCTCCCTCTCTATCTGCCTGTCTCCCTCCCCCTCTATCTGCCTGTCTCCCTCCCTCTCTATCTGCCTGTCTCCCTCCCCCTCTATCTGCCTGTCTCCATCCCCATATATCTGCCTGTCTCCCTCCCCATATATCAGTCTGTCTCCCTGCCCATATATCTGCCTGTCTCCCTCCCCATATATCTGCCTGTCTCCCTCCCCATTTATCTGCCTGTCTCCCTCCCCCTCTTTCTGCCTGTCTCCCTCCCTCTCTATCTGCCTGTCTCTCTCCCCCTCTATCTGCCTGTCTCCCTCCCTCTCTATCTGCCTGTCTCCCTCCCCCTCTATCTGCCTGTCTCCCTCCCCCTCTATCTGCCTGTCTCCCTCCCCATATATCTGCCTCCTTCCCTTCATCCTTCCCTGCCTCCCTCCCCCTCTATTGTCTCCCCCCGTATCTGTCTCCCTCCCAATCTATCAGCCTGTCTCCCTCCCCATATATCTGCCTGTCTCCCTCCCCCTCTATCTGCCTGTCTCCCTCTCTATCTGCCTGCCTCCCTCCCTCTCTATCTGCCTGTCTCCCTCCCCCTCTATCTGCCTGTCTCCCTCCCCCTCTATCTGCCTGTCTCCCTCCCCCTCTATCTGCCTGTCTCCCTCCCCCTCTATCTGCCTGTCTTCCTCCCCCTCTATCTGCCTGTCTCCCTCCCCCTTTATCAGCCTGTCTCCCTCCCCCTCTATCTGCCTGTCTCCCTCCCCCTCTATCTGCCTGTCTCCCTCCCCCTTTATCAGCCTGTCTCCCTCCCCATATATCTGCCTGTCTCCCTCCCCCTCTATCTGCCTGTCTCCCTCCCCCTCTATCTGCCTGTCTCCCTCCCCATATATCTGCCTCCTTCCCTTCATCCTTCCCTGCCTCCCTCCCCCTCGATCTGTCTCCCTCCCCCTCTATTGTCTCCCCTCCGAATCTGTCTCCCTCCCAATCTATCAGCCTGTCTCCCTCCCCCTCTATCTGCCTGTCTCCCTCCCCCTCTATCTACCTGTCTCCCTCCCCCTTTATCTGTCTGTCTCCCTCCCCCTCTATCTGCCTGCCTCCCTCCCTCTCTATCTGCCAGCCTCCCTCCCTCTCTATCTGCCTCCCTCTCCATCTGCCTCCCTCTATCTG